>NW_024962262.1:58865853-58867571 GCF_019238085.1 Lagopus leucura
TGGGCCTCAATATCTTTCTTGCAGTGAGGGGCCCAAAACTGGACACAGTACTCGAGGTGCGGCCTCACGAGTGCTGAATATAGGGGAACAATCACCTCTCTGCTCCTGCTTGCAACACTGTTTCTGATGCAAGCCAGGATGCCACTGGCCTTGGCCACCTGGGCACACTGTCGGCTCATGTTCAGCCGAGCATCAATCAGTACCCCCAGGTCCATTTCCTCTACGCAGTCCTCCAGCCACACTGCCCCAAGCCTGTAGCGTCGCCTGGGGTTGTTGTAGCCAAAGTGCAGGACCCGGCATTTGGCCCTGTTGAAACTCATCCATCCCATTGGCTTCAGCCCAGCTCTCCAGCCTGTCCAGATCCCTCTGTAGGGCCTCGCTACCCCCAGGCAGATCCACACTTCCAGCCAATTTGGTGTCATCTGCGAATTTACTGAGGGTGCACTCGGTGCCCTCATTGAGGTCATCAATAAAGATATTGAAGAGGACAGGCCCCAGCACCGACCTCTGGGGAACACCACTCACGACTGGTCACCAGCTGGATTTAACTCCATTCACCACCACTCTCTGAGCCTGAAGTACCTAAAGGGGGGCTAAGAAGGGACAGATTCTTTAGAAGAGGGTCTGTGATGATAGGACTAGGGAAAATGGTTTCAAACTAGAGCAGGGGAGATTTAGATTGGATATAAGGATGAAGTTTTTGCAGTAATGGGGTGAAGCACTGGAACAGGTTGCCCAGAGAGGTGGAAGATGGCCTGTTCCTGGAGACACTCAAGGTCAGGATGGATGGGGGCTCTGAGCACCCTGATGTAGCTGTAGGTGTTCCTGCTCATTGCAGGGGAGTTGTGCTAGATGGCCTTCAAGGGTCCCTTCCAACTCAAAAAATTCCATAATTCCTCCTCCTCATTTATCACTGCAAACATCTGCAGGAGAAGAGAATCTCTGCTTCTTGGCAACCTTTTGCATAGGCAGTGCATAGCCGTGGTGTTGGGTGCTGTGTTATCTATGGTGCCATGGGCTCCGTGGGACTTGGCTCATGTTTTGACTCTCAGCTGATGGAATAACAGTGGCAGTGTACGTGATGTCATCCTCTTGTCTGTGAGCAGAAGACATTGTAATTATTTCTTAGTAATTAAGATCAGACCCTGGACACAAAAGAGATGAGCAAACCTATCTTAAGAAGATGGCTACTAAAGTACACTTAGCTTCTGGAGACTTTAGGGTTTTCGTGTGGAGGTAGTGATCTCTGCGTGGGGACTGTAAGTCTGCTGACATTAGCCCTGTTTTTCTTTCAGAGGAGGGACCAAGAACCTATTTATGTGCCTCATGGCTTTGTAATTTGATTGTATTCCATTTCTTAGCAGAAATAAAAAAAATCCTCATGTTGGTTTTCACAGAATCACAGGTGCTGGAAGGGATCTCAGGATCATGCAACACCTTTTCCAGATTTTGACCTGGTAATCAATGATTAGTCTTTAATCAGTGGAGCTACTGATTGTGAATGGGAGCAGAGCTTGTTGATGCTTTAAGGAAAAAATACTATAGTAATAGATTTACCAAAATTGACTATATAATCTTTTTTAAATGTTATGGAGAAACAGAGAGCACCTGCAAAAAACACAAATCACTGTTTTCCTCTTGGAGGGGGGGGGGGGGGGGGGGGGGGGGGGGTAAAATATTTTAAATTTTTGTGGGGGTAAAAAAGAGGGCAAGCCCGC
>NW_024962262.1:58867671-59010235 GCF_019238085.1 Lagopus leucura
AAGGGAATATCTCTTTAAATGTTTTCTAGGTTAAAAAGAGGTCTAGCCCGCAGCTTAACAGTAGGGTTCCTCCATCCAAAATCATGCACTGGATACTGGAGGTGAGAGTGGGGGTCCATGAAAAGTGCTTCAAGACCCCTGCTGTGGTCAGCTGACAGAATATGTCATCCAGGGAATCTGGTTTCATTTTCTCCCTGTCCTAAAAATGTCTGCAGACTGTCAGGCTTTCAGCTACAGAAGATGCATGGCCTCGGATCTGATCATCCTGTTCAGTACACATGATCTGCACACAGTTCATTTGCCTATGGAAAAAACTGCAGTTCAAGTAGGAGAGTTACTTGGAACTTTGTCAGTTCCTATAAGTAAGCATGGCTGACCTGAAGAATGATAGGTTAGAACTGTAGATTCATTAACACTGGAAATGACAACATTCTGTCTGCCAATTCACCATACCATGTCCACTAACCACAACTCTTGGTGCCACATCCACTCAATTTCTTGAACACCTCCAGGGACGGTGACTCTACCATCTCCCTGGGCAGCCTGTGCCACTGCCTCACCACTCTTTATGAGCAGATATGTTTCCTAATATCCAGTCTAATCCTCCCCTGACATCTTACATGGTGCCCTCACTCACAGCTCACAGTACTCCTAATAGGATGGAGATGGAGAGCTGGCCCAGCAGTTTGCAGAACCACACAGCCCACTACAACCCATGTAGGGGCTGCATAATTGCTGCATCACCTCTTCCCAAAGACACATGGAAGGGGATGCTGTGGGCAGGAGAGAGCACACAGAGTTTTACTTCCAAGGCATTAATTTCCCTGTCCTTTGAACAGTAATTGCAGTCATTGTGAACAAAGCAAAGGCTGTCTGTGCTCCAAAATGTTAATGAATGTTAACACCATAAGCAGTCAAATGCTCCTTTCATGGACTCTGGAAAAATAAATGTGAAAGCATTTTTGACTTTCCATCTTAAATTGTCACAGATTGAGGCCAAAATTGTGCCATTTGTTTTTGTGTGGGTAGGCTTCTGCAAATGTCAGGCAGTGAGGAGGTTTCTGCACAGATGTAGGGCAGAGCTGGATGAGGCAATATGAGAGATCTCAGCCTCCAATCGTACCACAGGACTTCAAGCACAGGCTCAATCTTTCTGTACAGGGAGCGGTTCCTTCAAGTTGAGGAGGTTGTTCACAGTACAGGAATTCAAATATGAGTATAGTTCTCTGCAAGACCGGGTATGAGTGTTATCTGTGCAAATGTGGCTGGCGCAATGTAATTAGCAATTGCTGAAGAAAGAGTTTGTAGATACAATCACAGCCTTAGCACCAACGATTACGCAAGAAACCAGAGACAACAGGGGGATTCTTTTCCTTTTATTTTCCAGTGCAAGTATTATGAAAGGACTCTACATGTATTTTTTCATCATTTTCCCACAGTCATTTAGAATAATCTTTTGGAAGCATCAAACCGAAACTTCATTCCTTCAGGAAAAAATTGCCCACTCATGCATTTGTTTTGTTCTGTTCAGTTTTCCATGTGAGTGCAGACAGTGTCATGAAATGGAGTTTGTGTCTGACCTTGAAAAAGGCAAAACTTATTTGGGGAAAGCTCATACAAAGCGTTAAACAGGTTGCAGATGCCAAAAACAAGCAGTGAGATGCCAAATCTGGCAGCTACATCAAGTCCTCTGCAGCAGACTAAACCTGCAAGATGCATTTTCAGATCACCCAGGGAAAAATAATCATGCTCTTCTAATATGGGTCAGTAACACTAATTAGCTGGAATTGTTTCTCATGATCGGCACCTCAGCAGTTCTCCTCCAGCCTTCTCGCCAGAGAAATCTGCATAAAAATAGCAACAAACAACCTCTGAATCCTTCTAAACACACGTTGGGCTTAAATTCATCTCCCATGCCGCTTCTCTGTGACAGTGGCGATGGCAGTGCCGATTAGATAGGGCTGGCACTTTGCACCGCGTGTCACTCCTCATTATCTGACAAGAGCCTCTGTGAGAGGCAGGTGCTGGGAAGCATGAGATTAGGTGCGGTGTGTGTAATCAGGCTAAATCCTTCGCTACCTCTGCAGTGATAACAAACTGCAGGCATCTCGCTCCTCTCCACAAACTCTTCCCTGATTTTTACCAGGCTTGTCAGCCCGCGGGTTCAGTGGCATCAATGCTGGCTGTAAAACTATACAGCAGAGACCAGAGTTTCCAGGATAAAGTTGGGACTGGTCTACAGTCCTGTATTTAAGATGGTTTCTGTCTGTCTGAGGAGCGCATGCAGTCCCAGTTACAAAGCTTTGAAACAACATGCAGAAGCCTCCCTTCCTTCTGTGTAGATGCTAAATCCTTTCTTCCTCAGTTTTAGTAGATCCTCTTAATTTCTCCTAATGTCTCTTACAATCCCTGCAAATAAGCAAATGAATTTAGCAAGTGGATGCACATAATGAAAAAGCAAGGTGTAAGGCTCTGTGGCATGGACTGGACTTTAACAGTTGCCATATTTATTATAATACTTCTTCGTGTGTCAGCCAGCGCTCAACAACATGGTTGTTAGAAATGGGGCTCTGGTAATGAGATCTGGTGAGCCTCGTGGAAAAAAGACAACCATTTTTTGGTGCTGACTATGAATGAGAACTTGGTTGGACTTTCTGCACACTTTCAGAGACAAATTGCTTCACAGATCTGAAACAAGAGCACTGGTTTGTTGAGAGGCACCTGGGCCATGCTGGATGAGAGGCAGACACCTGGTGATATGAAGTGACTCATGTATACTGACTACAATGGTTAAAGGTGGTGAGGGAAGAGTATAGTGGCATATGGGAAAGGCTCTCTACAATGATCTGAAGGGAGGCTGTAGCAAGATGGAGGGTCAGCCTCTTCTCCCAGGTAATATCAATAGGATGAGACATAATCGCCTCAGGTTGTGACAGGAGAAGTTTGGGTTGGATATTTGAAAAAAATTCTTCTCAGAGAGAATGAAGACGCAGTGGTATAGGCTGACCAGGGAGGTGGTGTAGTCACTGTCTGTGGAGGTGTTCAAGAAATGTGTAGGTGTAGCACTGAGGGACACGATTAGTGGGCATGGTGTGATGGGTTGGTGGTTGTACTAGGTGATCTTAATAGTTTCTCCAGACGTAATGATTGTATCAAAGGCAGTACTCTAATGGTGCCCATAGACAGCAACTGTGGCCACCTCTGCGCTGTCCTGCGAGCATGATCATTTGGTGCATTCCTACATTCAAAGACAGTGGAACTCTGCTGTGGTGGGATGAAGCATCTGGAGAGAAGACTCTTGCATTGCTGGGAAATGCACTCCAAGTTCTCTTTCTTTTTTGTCATACTAAATGTATATCACTAAGGCTAATATTGTTGCTGATGGATAGACCTGTGTAGATTTGCCCCCTTCCCCTTGAAATATAAGGATGCTCCTCTCACAAAGATGAGCAATCCTGGGAGTGGCCTAGGGAGAAGATGTGGATTCCAACCGAGGTTGCAACCTCCTTAATGCTTAAAAAAGCAGGCTTGCATTTTGTACAGTCAACTATAACTACTCTCTCTGCATGCTGAATCAGTCCTGCATTTTCATAGAATCAGTAAGGTTGGAAAAGACCACCGAGACAATCTAGCCCACCTGCATTCAGTATAAAACTAGGCCTGTGCAACGGTTTAGGAAGAAGAAGGGGTTTCTGCAGAGCTATAACTTGCCTCATGTCCGATTCTGTGGATTCTGAGGAACATCTCCCCTCCCCTGCAAGAGGTTGTGGCCTTGCACTACTGGGAGGCAGGCAAAATTTGGCAACAGCTGATGCAAACATTTCCCAGACCCGGGGGGAGAACATTTAGTCTCACAAAAATCCCAGTTGGTTGCTTCATGCTTAAATTGCTACTCAGTGCAGCTGAAAAGTTAATTTGGGAAAAATGGCAGGATGACAAAGTAAAGAAAATATGGTTAAATGGCCTTAATTTTATTTTTAACAATTGATGTCTGTGGTGAATGTAGTAATACTGGACATAACTCTTGTTTGGAGCTCTACCATTTGGTCCTTGTAGTCATGGAGCATATATTCCTGTATACTGAAAACAAAGCATAAAATAATTCACTGCTGACTGTCTGCTCAGGAGGGGGGCTTGAACAGGAAGAATGCATCAAGTGAAATGTATGTTTTTGTAGGTGGCAATTTCTTCATTTTCTTTTTATAGGAATTAAATCTGGTCTTTTCTACTTTGTCCAAGTTTGCTTTTCTGTATGAAAATTTGTAACTATGCTGAGTTAACTTCTACTGTGCTAATTGCAACTGACCCACAAAAAGAATATTTCTTCTTTGGAATTTATTAAATGTCACTGTTCTACCCATCTTGCAACCTGACCCATGAGCTGAATACCTTTGAGCTCCACTTGAACTCCTGCCAGGAACACTGTCAGTTATTGCATCCTTCTCAGGGTGGGAATCTGCTTCTTCTATGTGTGCAACCACTGTGACATGAAGACAGTCTGAGCTTTTGGAAACTACACTTGAGCCTAGGCTGCCGGGAAGCGAAGTAAAAGAGAAGAGCTGCTTCTGCACTAGGGAATATCTGTTACTGGTCAAGCTGAAATTTGACTGCTAAAACAATCCCCTGGGAGGTATTATTGCTTCATTTTCCTGAAATATGACATGCAAACAGGTAGATTCTTCTGATGACCAGACAAGTAGTCCTGTCTATGAAGAACAGTTCACCATCATTATAGGAAGGCAGACAGGCAGAGCAGGCATATAGGTGCTCTAATGTACCAATTGTCAAGTGAAGCCCCTGCTCTACTGTTTAGTGGTGGAAAATACAGATTTTTCACTACTCAGGTGGCATTTCACTGTCATATCACAACCCTTAAGGGTGAATGTTTTTCATGGACATGTGGTAGTGATGTTCAAATGCTAAAATATAGGAAAAATAGTGATAGTTTTTCTACGTAGGTAGCAAAGCATATTCACCAGATCTGAAAAATATTTCAGACAAATGTGAGTGTTTGACCATGAACAACTTGAAGTCTTTCTGCAGTTGCAGTTATGGTGTAGGCCCTTCCCTTGGTCTTTGTAGAAGTATAGAAGTGTAGAAGTATAGAAGTGTTCAAGTCTTGAAAACAAATCATGCTGTTTTCACATGAGAGTCAGCTTTAGAAGCAGACTGGATACACAAAGCCTCTTCCCACAAACAGATGTTTGGGATCTTACACAATGGACTGTGGTTCAACATTCATTCTCATTAGATGAGCACAGAAATCCCAGAAAAACTGGGATCTGTCTGCCTTCATAAGCTCCTGCTGTGGCCCATGCAAGCAGTGTCTCTGAATTTCTAGTGGCCTCTCACAAAGCTGCAGAAGATGCAAATGTAAATGACACATATGAGAGAGCAGTGGAAAGAGTACTTGTTACACAAATTTTCTAAAAAGACCCACAAGACTAATTGTGCAAAGTGGTTAGAAAGGCGTGATAGCCATCAAGATGTGCTTACTGCTTCTCAGAGAAGACAGCATGGATTGACTACAGTCATTTTTACCTGTTAGATAAAAATGATTGATAGCACTAACATATCGTGCATCATACACAGGACTCCTGTGCAAGAAAATGTATGGAACAGGCCTCATTTTACATACAAAAAGAGTGAAGAGTGAACTGAAATCCAAGAACTGCAAGAACTGATTGAAGAGTTGCACTTGATGTGCTTATTGAATATTTTGGGCAGCTCCACGTGGATCTGTATGGCCCATCGATGGATAGGATTTGGTGGTTAAACAAAGTAAAGTTCAGTGCATCAGCGAGACTGAGAACAGTCGCATATATCTGGCCTTTTCTTTGTTCTGTCTTTTATTTTAGGGCAAACAAGTGCAGACGTGCTCTGTGCATCCTTTGGAGGACTCTGACACAAGAACCACCTTCAAATCTTCCCCGCTGTCTTCAGGGAGGAAGGGGAGGGAAGAGATGGACAATACAGCATTGTTGTTTGAGTGAAAAAGTAGCTGGAAATTGCTGTCTTCAGGGATGATTCAAAGTGCTGACTCACCGTGCAAAATTACTGTACTGCGTAAGCTGACGACAGCATTGATAAATCCATGCAAAGAGAGAGCTCAAACCCATGTGCTGCAACGTACTCTGTAACCTACCCAGCTTCCCTTCAGAGGTGGCCAAAAGGGCTTCACAGTCACTGGGTGTTAATATACTTTGGGGTTTCCTATTGTTACTATGGAAATACTTTAAATTTGCATCCAGAAACTTACCTTGTTCTAACCTGCTCATTGTCTAGAAAGCCCATGCTGGAGGAGAGGAATTATACATGCTATAGAAGATGCTGCCTGAATTCCAGGCTTTTTTATAGAACCAGGCAAACAGAAAGCACTTGTCCTACTTTCTAGTCAGCAAGCTGAAATTCTGCATCTTTAATTATAAATCAAATAATTGACTACAAAGCTATTGTGGTGTGGCCTTCCATGCTGTTGATGGTTTTAATTGCAAACTGTTACATGACGTGCTTCAGTAACAAAGAATGAGCCCTGAAGTAGTGGAGAAAATGTCCTACTTTGACTCTATTTTTACAGTCGGGATGCAGGAAATTTTCTGGCATTTTATTCCTCTCCATTACGGACATAAATAAAGGAACCAGAGGCCACATGAGATGGAAATCAGGACCAGGGCAGTGGTTCCTTTGCCCAGTGTTCCTGGGGACAGCAAGGAACTTTCTTTAGTCCATTTCTGCTGCCCCTTTTTTGGGCCCACCCTGCTGATGGTCATGGTTCCCCCCCCAATCCCCAAAGAGGAACTTGAACGAAGCTCACTCTGGTGTTGGGGATGAGGCAGACTTTGGGTGTTTGCATTGAGGGCCTTTCTCTCACCAAGCAGGACTCCTGGCTTGGTGGTCATGGAGAGGGGCAACTAGAGGATGATGCCAAAGCTCCCAAACTCCTCATTGCTCGTTGTGCCCCTCGTTGGATGAAGAGATAGGCACAACTTTCTCCTCACACTGGTCACAATGGTCCTTTTGACCCTCAACCCCTGTAAAGCACCTTAAAATAACAACCCTGGATGACAGATGCTCTAAGGGGAGCTCCTGAAAAAGACCCTCCAGCAGTGCCAAGCCTTGGGCTGGCACATTCTGACTTCTCGAGGAGATGGGGGCACCAGCTTCTGCTGGGTGAGGCCTTTGTTTCTTGTTCTCCTGCTGTGCACCGCACTGAAGTGCACTGTCTCCTCAGTAACCTCTTTGCGGGGACTGGCTATTGAATGGGAGGCTGTGGAGCCATGCTGCTGCCAGAGGAGCACAGGACAAGAGGTAAGGGGCAGGGATTGCTGCGAGAGCCTTGTGTCATCAGATACAAGGAAAAAAATGTCACAGAGAGGGGGGACTGAATTTTGGAACAGGTTTCCAGATAAGTTGTTGCTTTTCCATCCTTGGGTACAAACAAAACTGAACTCGTGAGGCCTCTTTTGATATGAATTTAGGGGGGATTACACAACCTGGAAAATTTTTATAGGGCAGAGTATGAGTGTTTTCAGTGAATGATGTCTCTTTGGTCGTGAGAAAAGAAACAACGTAACAGGCAGCAGCCCCTCCATCACTTCTTCCAGTGGTCCTTACTGCTCTTTTCCACTCATCCATCTATTTCTGCCCTCCCCATTCAACACTCCACCAAACGGTGAAAGATTACCTAGAGGAAGATTTTGAGAGGATGCTTGTGTGGCATCCAGAGAACACTGAAATGGGAAAGATGAAAGAGATTTTCCCTTAGTAACCTGAACCAGAAAAAATTCTAGCATGATCTGAAGCCAGCATCTACTGTGGGCTCAGAGTGGGAGGATGAGTGTTGATGGGGAAGGGGCATCAGTTCTCCGATGCCCCAGGAGGAAGGGGAGGAAGCAGGGCAGCATGAACTGCCAGAAATGTCTCTGAAGTAAAGGCAGATAAGAGCAGCTACAGCTTCAGCAGGTCAGGAGAAGTGGGGAGGGGGGACAAATCATGGGTTGTGCGGCCAGAGCAGCACAGAGACTTGTTTGCAGGAGAGAGAAACTGCAAATCTCTTAAAGTAATATCTTCTCCCTTCCTGCCCCCAATTCAGCTCATCTTTGTGAATCAGTGTCTGCCTGAAAGGCTCTCTCAGGAGAAGCTGTACGCTTATTTCTTTCTTTTCCTTAGAAAAGGAATCTTGAAACTTACTGCCAAAATGGACTGCAGAAATCTCTCTCCTTCACCCATGGACAGGAAGATCTGGGGCATTTCTTTGTTGAATGCAAAGACTGTGCAGGGCTAATTAGCTGAAGTGACCAAATAGTGCTAAAGAGAGTCTTTGGGGAGAACAAAATTCCCCCCAAATCCTCCAAGTCAGCTATGACATCTTTCAGGCATATTTAGTCATTGAAGCTGAATATCCCCAGCTGTGTTAAACTGTTAAGCTGTTGAGTTTCTGTTTGCAAGCCACTGACAAAAAGTAAGCTAAAATAGTCTTGCTGTGCCTGCTCTTGCCTAGCATTGCTGAGGGAAATGAAACCTTAAAGCCTGGACTGATTTAAGTTTCTCAGAAAAATACCCCTCTCCTTCACTCCAGTGCTGTGTTCCAGTACCTTCATGCTAGAGCAGGTTTTCTTTAGCAGTATACAAAGGCTGTGAATCCATGTACTGAACTCCTTAAACAGGAACGAGTGAGTTTATGCTGCTTTATTGTGCAATGGAACACTTCCTGAACCTTGCAACGTTAATGCTGTGTGCACAATAGCTCACCTTTGTGCTTGGGGAATTGTTCTGTTCTCTTTTAAGTAACGAAATTACTTTTCCTTTCTCAGGTGTAAAACAGCAGTTTCTGGGTAGCATTGGCAAATCATAGAATAATTTGAGTTGGAAGGAACCTTTCAAGGCCATCTAATCCAACTCCTCTAAAATGAACGGGGACACCTACAGCTACATCAGGGTGCTCAGAGCCCCATCCAGCTTTTCACCTTCAGTATCTCCAGGGATGGGGCGCCTACCACCCCTCTGGGTAACCTGTGCCAGTGCTTCATTACCACTATGATGGCCACTGTGTTGTGAGAACTGTTGCTTTGATGTCTATAAACAATTACAGAAATCTTTGTTTATAAATCTCTGATTATAATCCTAAGTAATTTAGATGCAAATGAACTGTTCCACTTACAAGCATGGCTAACATCCAGGCTGGCCCTCAGCACATCAATAGCCAGCACGGCTATTTTCCTTGGCAGCTTTGGTGCTGTCAGGCCTCCTGTAACCTGGCACACCTTGCTAAAGATGTTAGCTGAATGATAACCCTCTGTGAGGTGCAGGACCAGCCCACACCAGGATGGGTGAAACCCCTCCCTGCTCAGTTGGGACCAGGCATTCCTTGTCCCAGCAAAGTTTCCACAAGGGAGCTGTTGCTAGAGGCTGAGGCATACCTGTGCTGCCTGTAGAGCATCATTCCTGCTCTTTCTCACTGCAACAATTCTATTTGCTACTTTGCTATTTGAAGCAATGGCTTTCCTGCTTTTTTTAATGTTAAATAACTAATTTTTAAATGCATGTATACAAGAAAACAACTGTGAAAATGTAGACTTCCCTATTGTTATTAAGACTATACTGTCTCTGCATATCTCACCACCAGTGTGATGATCTGCTGTGTGCAGACAAAAAGAACTGAAGACTGCTGAGGCCATGTCCTGTGCAGCTCACCCTCAGGGGTGCAGCAGCAGAGCCAAAGTACCAAGTACCATTCTGCATTACAGATAGCAATCTCCAACAGTCTAATTCCTAATTACAGATCTGTGGTACAGGCATATGAAGGTACTGTAAGTAATAGCCACCCATGAGACCACAAGCCCTGATGAAGCAGCTGCCTAAGCTGCCAACCTTTTGGTGCCTAGTAGGGCGAACCAGGGGATCAAGTGGTACAGGGCATTTGTGGCCACCCAGAGCAAAGCTTTCTTTTTTAGTGTTTAGCATTGCCAGGGTGTCTTCTGAAGCTCTGAGGCCAACCTGACTTCTGCACGGTGTATGGGAACCAGTAGGTCACAGCCTGAACCAGTAACTGAGCAGCTGGTGAAGGAGTGTGGCCAGCCCTGGGAGCACAGGTGGAAGCAATTCCCTGTGCCACCCCTCCCTCACCTCATTTAAGGGCTGGCAGCCATAAGGGAAGCATCTCTACTTGGAGGTTACCTCCTTTGGAAGTTTCTAGGGAGCCCTGGCCCTGAAAAATGGGTAAGCTCTCTCTTTTTTTTTTGTTGCTGAATTGTGACCAGTGCTTTTCTTGGGTCACCTGAAAACTGGTTGTCTATCCTTACGCACAGTGATCATCATTGTGAAAAATCTTCCTAAGCATTGCTGCTGGAAAGGCAGCTCTCATCAGGGCTGGTGTTCCTCAATGTCAAGCTGATACATCAGTGATTGAGGGCACTTTGACAAGTTAGACGTACTTGTTGTGTTTTATCAGAGTGTAGAAAATAAGAATTCATTAGTTTCCAAGAGCACTGTTCTCTAATCAAAGTCAACAGGAGTTTGCAGTTGGGGCTTTATTGTGCAATGTTTTTAAAGGTCTGAGATACCCAGGGAATTGGAGGATATCACATCTAATATTTTTAGTCTAAGGTAATGTTCATGCAGGTTAAGCTTGAAGCATCAGTCCTCAGCTGGGGACAACTTCTGCTTCAGGCTTGAAGAAGAGAGTTGTGTAGACTTGTCCGTTCCTCCAAAGCTGGTCAGTAGCTCTAACAAAATTTCTCTGCCCCAAAACTTTATGTCTTTAAAGATAGAGCAACAATCCTATTAAAGGTTTGGTTGTTTTGCTATTCAGCGTGCAAAATTTTTTTTAGAAAATAACTTTTCTCCACTTTTTGTGAAAATGTGATGGTGGGAAGTAGCAATCAGAAACACAGGGTTCCACAAATCACACCACAAAAATCACATTAAGTCTTGTAATAAATGGACTTGACTGTTAGAAATTCTTCCATATATTGGAGCGTTTTCCTCAAAGTTCCTTTACTGGGCTCTTAAAAGCAAATTTACAGACTTTTAAAGTGTTTGAATTTGATCAAAATTGTGCTATTGAGATATAATGCTAAAAAAAAAAAAAAAAAAAAAAAAAATTCACGGCTATTTCATCTTACACTGATAATACGATCTAATTTAATTTTTTTTTTTTTTTTTCCCTTAACTGCATGAAGTGAATTAGCCTGGCTAAAAAAAAGGAGTTGAAAATAGATCACTGGAGCCAACTGAAGCAGGTACCTCTTACCAAGCTCTTAATTCCCTAGGCAATTGCCAGAGCTGGGAAGGAAGCACGGTAACACTTTGTGGAGGTTGAGCCAGTGAACAAAAACATGCTTTTTTTTTTCCAAACATGGGTACTGAACTGATGCTTGCTTGAAGTTTGGTCACCAATCTCGGGAGCAGTGCAGAAAGCCTGTTTCCAGGTAGGAATTTCTTGATTTCCCTCTTTTAGCTCAATGCTGTTCTTGGGAGCTATATGGCAGCTTGGAAATAGTCAAGTTACTCTGAATAAATCTTTCAGAATGCTTTATGTAAGAATAAATGAGGAAAGGATACCTGCCCTTCTAAAATGTTTTCTTGTGCATTGAACACTTTCCACTGTCTCAGAAGAGGCTGGCAAGCACATAGACCTGTGCACATGGTCTGTCAAAGCCCCGTAAACAATTTAGTGGGTGTTCTCAGTGGCTGTATGGAGATCAGGCCAGCAACCACATTCGTGCTTCAAAGTGAAATGACTCAGTCTTCATGAGAAACCTGACTTTCAGAGTGTTTTCCTTTGAAAATTTCCCTCAAAAAAAAAAAAAAAATAAATAAAATAAAATAAAATTGTCCTCTTCTTTTGCCTTTTTTCCAGTCAGTCTTGTCTCCCTTGTGCATGTATGCGCTATTAGCACAGTTATCCAGGGCCTCCAGGAGTGTAACACAAAAGTGAGAAGCAGGAGAACACCTGGCAGCAAAGAAGTGTTTTACAATAAAGATGGTGAGGCATTGTCATAATTTTCCTCAAGAGCTGATGGATGTCCCATCCCTGGAGATGGGTCCCTTTCAACTCAAATTGTTCTATGATCTTCAGGGAAAGCTCCTGAGTGCATCATCTTCTTGAAGCAGGATGAGTCAGAGATGGGATAGGATTTTTTTCTGTGTTAGTTATTCTCATGGTTTGTTTCTCTGATCAGAAGTGCATATTATGGAGCAGCACTGTAGTTAAGGGGATGAGGTGCTGGGTGCATCTTCTCCATATGTCCCATTCCCCACTGGGGTCAGCGGGAGATAAACACTCTTGCTCTCCAAGGCAGCTTGGGCAAATCCTACTAAGTTAGCAGTAGAGGTGTGAAGGCACAAGTCCATCTGTCATGCTAGGGTCACTGAGTTGGTATTTGTGGAAGTGCTGCCATCAATGAGTCCATTTAACTGGCTCCATAGCAAGCTGCAGCTGGCAGTGAGAAGGATGGGGCAAGGTCTGATGCAGTTTGTGTATCACTACCTTCTGCTGGCCATTTCTTTCCTGTGCTGAGCTATCAGGTGACTGTCTGTCTGTGTCAAATTTTTCTCTCTGAGCATTACAAGGCAGAAAACTGTGAGCTAAATTTGTGCTGCACTGAAAGGGACAGAAGTGGTGTCATAAGGCTTAAATACTAAATCTTACAACATTTCTCTCACACTGTTAATAGCCCAAGTGCACATTTATACCCCCGTAACAGTGAAATAGCTTCTGTCCCATTGGCAGTATAAGCTGTGTGCCAGAGACTAAAGCCACAGGCACCTGGGAAATATTCTTTATCTCCTTGTGCCTTCAGTACCCAACATGCCTGTTCCAAAACCATGCAGCAGCACCTATCCCCTCTGAAGCAGCAGGATGCTGTGGCATTCATAGCCTCTCCCTCCTACTCCACTTGAAAGGGATTTTAGATGGGTAAGACCAAAGCACTTACTGCAAATCACTTCTAGGGTTTCATTGGCTGCAGTGTTGGTCTCTCCACTTCCCTCCCTTGTCATTTCAAGCTCTCTGTGATCTGTGTGGTCTAACTCAAATCTCCAAACCACAGGAACAAATCTGGGGAGAGTACAAGTCCCTGGCTGTTCTGAATGACTCCAGAATCTCCTCTCTGTGTGCTTTTACAATTACAATTCTGTGCTGTGCTCAAGTCTCACTGGTTGCACTTCTCATCAATGTATGTAACCATGTTTTCTACTTCTGTTCCCTCTTCAAGCAATCATCCTTTTTTTTCATTTTTTTTCTTTTTAATTTATTTTAATGAGCACTGATTATCCCACAAGTTAGTCTGGAGAAGACTGCAAAGCAGAGATGCCTTTGAATTTTCCAAGATAAGTGATTCTGGGTGCCCAAGCAGAACAAGCTTTGAAAGGTCTGAAAGGCTTCCAGAGGATGGGTGCCCAGCATATTCTCAAAAAACTGCAGGAATGCACCAAACTTTGAAGCATTCAGAATTGCTGGTGACTGCCTTAAACTTCAGACCCCTGGCTGTAATATGTGTCACAGGATATATTGCATTCTACATGTCATAAATCTTACAAACTAGGTTTGAAGGGACTGTGAGAGATGGTCTTGCCCTGCATTTCTCAGATTTTCTCACCCATGCTTCTGCTCAGCCCTGTAGGGTTTTTTGTGCCTATCAGGCGAGGGGTGGTAGTGTGATTCAGACCACTTCGATGGTGTCCTGTGGATCTGATCCCTTCCCTGCCCAAGAGCAGGATCAACGTATATCTAAGCCATCCCTAACAGATGTTTGCCTAAGCTGTCCATCAAAAACAAAAAATAATGGCGATATAACAGTCTCCCCAGTCAATCTATCTTGTGCTTAATCATTCTTACTGTTAGATTTTGTTTTCATGCTTATCCTAAATCTCTTCTGTGACCATCTAAGCTCATTATTTCTCATCCTGTCATCAGTGAACATGAAGAACAGAAATATTCCTTCATATTTGCAGTTAACTTGGACATATTTAAAGGTTGTTCTTGTCTCCCTTTTGGTGTTGACTCCTGTATGCTAAACAACCTTATTTCCTTCAGTTTTTCTTCATAAATCACATTTTCTAGATCTCTAATTGATTTTGCACCTTTGGTGAACAGGATTTGGGTTCTGCATTTGAAATGAAACAAAATATTTCAGCTGAGGCCTTAATAGCCCTATGTAGACCAAGTTATGCCAAATGGTTTACAGTTGGTGCTCCTAGTACTGTACTCCAGAATGATGCAGCAGGATGTTGTTGGCTTTTTGCACTGCAGTCTCCCCTTTTCTGGGTCCTTTTCTCCTTTCTGGCACTCTGTCCTGGTGTTATACACGAATCCACTCTTCATATGTAAGCTATTTGCCACATGAGTGACAGCAAGACAAATAGAAAATGAAGGGCATTGCATCTCATCTTCTAACTACTGTAGTGGAGTGAGATCACCCCCCAAGCCTGACCCCAATACTGTGATCCAGCTCAAGGATTTCAGAACTCCATGTGAATGCCTCCCTCTTCCAGCACAAAGCTCAGGTCTGTGGTACATGCTTTCATGGTCCCATTCTGCTGATTATACATTGTCTCCTCTCCATGTGCTCCCACATTATGTTCTCTCTTGCCACAGGGCTCAGCTCTTTGAAGCAAGGACCAGCCATATGTTTTCCCCCTGTGCAGTACCTGATCCATCCATTCTTGATCCATGATTAAAGATCTTGAATATAAGGGCAATAAAAATAACGCTGTCTCTACAACTGGAAGCTCCTGTTTGTAGCAAAATGGGAAAGGAGTGGGTTTTATGGGTGTATTAAACTTTCCTTTTGTAGCTCTAAAAAGCATAAATGAAGGCAGCTTTTAAAATCAAACTGCTATTTTGTTAGGAAAATACTCTAGCTGAAGAGAATGGTGCATTCCTCTATGTAAAAATGTCACATTTTCACCTGGGGCATATTCATGGAAATTAAAACTTTGCTTCTTGTTGTAAATCTTTGTAAATTTTCATGAATTTGCCCTAGGTGAAAATGTGACATTTTTACAGACAAGAATGCTCCAGTTTTGCTGAGAGAAGCAAGAAAACCTTCCTTTTTTTTTTTTCTTTAACAAAAAAAAAAAAAAAAAAGGAAAAAAAAAAGGAAAAAAAAAAAGGCAATGGCAACTTTCTGTTTGTGAAAAATATCTATCTCTTTTATTAGGGGAAAAAAATAGAAAGAAAAAAACCCACAGAGTTCAGATCTCCCAGGGCTGCATTCCTCACCTTCAGATCTCTTTTATTGCTAACCACTGCGCTCAAAGGTGAAGAGTGAAACTTTGCCATGTGCTGAGTTTACAAATGCACTTCAGGAAAATGACTGCTTTTGTGGTGGGAATGGGTAACTTTACCATTAAAGTGTCAGCTTTGCTGGCAGTAATATTGTTATGTATTCAGTGGTTATTGTGAGCCAGCTACTGCAACCCTAATTCTTTCAAAGTCTCCACTAAAATTGCTTCAAGAAGCAACTTATTCAAGAAAGAATCTATCAAATAAAGTAATTTTGTAATAAAAATAAAATAAAAGGATAGTTCTTTCTGTTAGCTTTTTTTTCCAATTCAGTCATTGATTTTTCAGCCTGTCCCAGACACAGTGCAAGTTGGACTTGTATTTCCAAAATGGCAAAAGGAGAAGACTTTCAAGGGTTGCATGGGTTTGGCTCTCACTTAGAACAGTGTCCTTTGTCACCCCATTTTTATTGACTTGTCTCCCTATGGAAAAGAAGAAGAAAAGAAGATGGTTCCCCTGGTATGCTCTTGGACAGTTCTTCTCTGACATTCTGGTGCCATTAATTAAGACATCCTAACTCTGGGTAGACTCTCAGAGTTTTCATCAGGCTCAGCAAGTCTTTCCCACCTTTAGGAGTTAATGCTTGTAATCTTGTTCCACAGCAGACAATGTGTGGTCAGAGAGAGAGAAAAGATTTCTTCATGCAGCCCCTGGAAGAGACCTGGCAGGTCTCTCCATGAACCAGCAAGTCAAAAGGTATTGATTACTTCCATCTTCTGAGAAGCCTTTCCTGCCCAGTGGAGATGTCAGCTCTCTTTCCTGTTCATATGCCTCCAAAAAAACTCTTGGTTTTTCTCCAGCCTGAAAGAAGTAGGAGTGTCCCAGTTAAAGGACAGCTGCTTCAGTCCTTTGCTGCTTTTCCACCTTCCTTTCTTCTACCCCTTGGTCAAAAAAGGGAATGTCTCTTTCAGCTGCATGGCTCCCAGAGGAGCCTGAGCTGTCCTGGGTACTGGCAATTTGGGAAGCCAGTGGACACACACCAATATCCCCCTCCTCTTCTCTATGGGCTGCAGCACAGGCATTGTGTGACACTGGATTGGACTGGAAAGAAAAAGTCAAAATGGACATTACTGCTTGTTGGAAATGTCTGTTTTCATCCAGGGACACATCCAGGCAGGGAAGCTTTTACTTTGCTCTTGGATTGTACTGAAGCTGCAATAGCCAATTCTCCCCATTACTTGAGAAGCTGCAGCACCAGTCTGTTACAGATCCTGACTTTCCTAGAGTAGATGGATGAGGTCATGGAAAAAAATGCATGATTATTTTACTTGAATAGTTTAAATTTCCCAGTACCAAATGCCCTAGGAGTCTTTGCAATTAATCTTACAACACAAGAATAGTGACCACCCAGCAGTAGTACAGATAAATCCATTAGGCTGCGTGCACACTCAGCCTGCCAACAGCAGTAAATAATGCTTGTAAGTGAACTTGTAAGTAAATCAAAGCTACGAAAAGGAACAAAAAACCCAACATCCTCTAAAACCCAACAAGCCACCACCAACAAAAGACTTTTCCCCCTTGTTTCTGGAGCGTATAATCAACCTTTCTCTAAAAACACTCTGTTGAGTATCTTCCAAGACTGTTGGTAAGATTATTGAGTTCAAGTTATTTTGGGACAAGGCAGGATTTAGTGAAAGCTGCGTGTCGGCTGGCAGAAACCACAGAATCAGATCCCAAGATCCCAAACCAGCCCATGCACATGGGGAAATCTTGCCTTGAGCATTTTGTGATGCTTGCCCAGACCCATGGAGACAAGCACCAGGGCTTTCTGTCTCCCCCAGTTGCTTTCTCTTTCCACAAAGGAGAAAATCATTTAACTTTGGTCTTGGCCTTAGCCCGATCTGGATTGGAAATCTGAATGGGATCCAGTGTTATCACAGTATTGCCTCTGGCAGTCCAGTATTCCCTATAAGGATTGATGGCTCTCCCTGCTGATTTGGCACCAGATCCCTCCTCTCAAGTGTCGTCATATTCATCCTCTTGGGGTAAACGGGCTCAGATCCAGCAGTAAATATATAAAGAGAAACATGAGGTATGCTTAACGTTTTATATTGTCACAATTATTTAAAATATATTTATTTATCTGGAAAGGCTTAGCTCATACTCAGCATCTGGTTTTTGGTCAGCTCCTCCTTTTTCTTTTCTGTTTTCAAACCAGTTTTCCAGCTGAGTAGACAGAGGAACAAACCTAGACCAAAAGATTTGCCAAAGGTCACACAGAGAATCAGGAGATTTATAGGGAAATTTGCCCTGGCTTCAGTCAGTGATTCATGTTGTCTCTGTTTGGGTTTGCTCTGACACTAAAGGTTCCTGATTCAGCCTTGCCAGTTCATAAGCCTTTCTCATGAGTCTATTAATATTTGCTGCCTCTCAGAAAGCCAACTAATGGTTTAAGAATTTCAGACTTGTATGAATTAAGCTTCTAGCTGTGGTGACAGCAGAACAAAAATAACTTAGAGCAAAAGAAGATTGGTGTATCTTCTCAAGGCTAAGAAACCAGAGTAAAGTTGCCATTCTTTTTGAAAACACAACTTTGTAGCCTGCTTCCTGATCTTTGGAAACTAGCCTTGTGTTTTGTGACTACTTGGAGCTCTCTTGCTGTTAATTAATACCACTGAGTTTCCTTACATGTCTTATCCTGAGTGTAGTATGTAGCTTTTTTCGCCCTTGTCTTCGACTTTTAATTTAACACTATTGCTCTACTTTTCTTTTTCGAGTTTAATTCAAATTGGGATGGTATTTCTCTTGACATTTTTTCTTTAAATTGAGACAATGTTTTGATATTTATATAGTTCTATTTCTACTCAAAGGGCTCCATGCATCTTCTTTGTTCGCGGATTCCAGAAAACCCTTATCCTATACAAGATGTCATGATCTCCAGGCATACTTGCTAATCCCTTGCCATATATGAGATATACAGCTGCTCAGAACTTCTGAAAGCAAGAGTGAACTTGGTGTCCAGGATCATGCTTTTGGATAATCCAGCAAGCCAGGCAGTTTCAGGTATCAGTATGATGGAGATCCCTATGCAAAGACACAAGTTTTTCACAAAGATAAGGGGATAGAGTTTAAATTCAATCTCCCAGCAACAATATTTTTGGTTATAGTCAGGGCTGCACCAAGTTAGATATAGATTTCAGCTCAGTGTCTGTGGAAAATACACTGGCACGCTTGAAACTGCCCGTTTGCCCTGTGAACATTGCATAATAACCTTCCATCCCCCTTCCTACGCAGGCACAGACCTTAACATCCCTGCAGTGTTAACTGCCTACTATAGCATGTAATTATATACAGGGAATTATCCCTACACTATGATTAGCCAAATGCATTCATATGCATGTGAATTACTCTTTGTGCTGACACAGTGAAAGGCTGGAGGCCGCGTTTTTCTCGAGGGGATGCAGAGGAATGTGCTTGTGTGGTCCTCCAGGGGTAGGCCACTAATGGGAAACCTTCTCCTTGCATCTTGTCTGCCTGAAGCAGGTAGAGCAGCTGGAGCTAGAGATGTGCTCAGGGTGTGTGCCCTCAGCACCACCAGTTCTCAGAGCTGCACAGGCTGCATGCTACATTGCTGTTAAGGAGGCAGTGAATTATTTTCTCTTCTTATGCCCAGGAATGGCCATGTAAGGGTCTTCAGTCTTGGTAATAACGTGAAACACTGATACACATGAGAGAGTCTGAACCTACAGAGTCTGTTCAGTGGGTGGCACATCAGCTGCTGAAGAGAGAAATACCAAACTGGAAAGTCCTAAAATTCACCTGATGGACCCATAAGGCTTTACATGCTGCACTGAAGAAAGATGCTCTATCTATCCCACAGCTTCAGCTTCCTGCTTATCTCTTACAGCATCTTATCCAGAGTAGGAACGGAGAGGCTTTTTCCAAAAGCAATTGCATCCTTTTCCTGCCACATAGCTCTTATGGAGACATTGACACAGAGAGCTGTGATGCTGTCTTGCCCAGGAAGTAAAACAGGCTATTCTTTCTGATAGTCCATGGGACCCTAGAAAAATAAAACTCTTTCTACAGAGGGCCCAAAGCTGACTATCAGGACTGGCAGCTGCTGCTTGTGTCTCCTTGTTAGTTTGGTCTCTTTGGGACCATGGAGCTCTGGCTGGATTTCCTGCTAGCTGGCATGTGCAACGAAGAAGATTTAAGCCTTTCAGGTTTGATCTGGGGTCTTTCTCACAGGGGAGTTAAGGAGCACTCAGCTTTTTCAGAGCACAGTTGATCTCTTTTACTTGGATTTTAAAACCTGAGGAAGGTCATTATTGAGGCAACATTCATTGCAAACTAAAAGATTGTACAGCTCAGGGCCACTGCAAGGATAGAAAGTTGTGGTGGCACTGCAGCATTGTCTTGTAGCAGAGAGGATGCCCCTGGGTGTGCAGCAGTGCTCATTCTGCTGAAGCTTCATAATTCCAGGTGGCTGTGTATGGACAAGTCCAAGGAACCAAGCCTGACTTCATTGTGGTGGTGAAAGTCTGCAATAATTTTAAGTTGCATGGCTGCTATAAATTTCCCCCATAAGTGTTTTTTCCTTGGTCGTTTCCTTAATGTGGTAGTGAGGCCAGGGGTTCACAGTTAAATGTTATTAAAATATTAAGTATAATTTTCTGCTGTATTTAACTCTTTGGAAAGAATGTGCAGAAGATGGCACGCCATGTGAAATGTAAATGCACATATTCCTGGGCAAGCAGCTTCTCTTAGCATATGGTGTTCCCTGAATAGTGTGCCTGGGGGTTATGTCTTTGATTTAAAAGTTTTTTTTTTGTTGCTGTTGTATGGGGTTTTTTTGTTTCTGGTCCACCCTTACTAATTAGCAGACTAATCACCAGCAGCCAGCTACTGCAGGCAGGAGCAGAAAAGAGGAAGTTTTTAAGCTACAGACGTTATCAGCCAGATCTGTGTAACTTTGTTGATCTGGAAAAATCTCAGATGTAAGCAAAGGTGCTGAGCACACAACTGCTGATCTGTATCTATCAATGCAGGCTATAGCATTGCAGGCACGTGAGAGAACTGTGCAGCCAAAGCAAACGAATGCTCACAGAATGAAAGCATTCCTTGTGTGCCTGTGTCCCCTTATGGCACACTCATCCAGCTCTGGCCAAGGACTCTTATCACAACATGGGACACAGGGCACTGGTGTACTGGAGGGTTATTTCCACCACTGATGCTGGTGTGTGACCAGCAGTGCCTACAGCTCTTAGACACTCTCCTTGGCTATTTCTCCCTCATCCTCGGGACACCTTCTAACTCAGACTGAAGCTTCTTGACCCTTTCTCCAAAGATAAACTGTCCACAACTTAGTACATGAAGTGCTAAAATAACTGAGCAGTTATTAAGTACTCTGGAAATATGGATAAATTAATTCAGCATGAAAAGCAGTATATTAATATGATTTACATTATTCATACAAACAGTCTTATTTTCATTAAATTTCTCTTTAAAGTGGCATGGTTACCTCTCCAGGACTTTCCAGTATATGTAGTGAGAAAAGAAACAGGTGATGTAGAAATAGTTGATTGCTGTGCTTGTCATGGTTCTTTTCAAAGACTTCACAATTACTTTGAAAATACCAGAAAAACGAGTATTTCTTACAATTTTTGATGAGTCAGTATTTCATCAAGAAGAAGATGCCATTCCTCTCAATTTTGTATGTTAAATACCGGAGGGAAATCACAAAATCACAGTATTGTAGGGGTTGGAAGGAACCTCTAGAGATCATCTAGTCCAACCCTCCTGGCAAAGGAGGCTCCAAATGAGTGTCTACATGACAGATACACCATACAAAGAACTTCTCCTGCAATGACAGTGAAAGAACAAGAACTCTTCCAATCATGCTTTTACTATGAGCTCCCATGGGCTTCACTCTTGCACACAAAAATACTTTGGTGAGCATCCTCCTTCTTGAGGGCTTTCTGTCATGGGCTTAGTTTAGCTTTCTCCTTCCTCTGGGCTTTGGTGAGACCAACATAGAAGAGCATCACAAGACAGACTCTTTACCCCACACCTACCTATTTCCTGGATGTCAGAAGGGCTTTTGGAACAGCTCTGGTTTTGCACAGGTTTAATATGGATTACATGGAACTGTGGTTTTCAACATTTTTTGATTTGTAGTCCCTGGATTATGTGATATCCTGATATAAACCCCTATCTGCCAAACAGACATTTATGTAGAAACAGGTTTGTTTTTCTCTCAGTGTTCTCCAAAATCTTTCATAAGTCATGCAGGCCCAACAGAAGTGAAATCTGCTGAAGATATTTCCATTGCTATCATGTAGACAGCATGAGGTGGGGTCTTTGGTTGGGTTTTAACTCCCCTTACATGTGATCAAACACTCAGTGCTGCTATACACGTTGTTTGCTGTTGTTTTAATGAAAGCTTTTATTCCAGAAAAGACTGTGGGACTTGTAGTAGGAGTTTTGCTAGTAGCAGAAGTTTGCTTGTTTTGGTGGTCCATGAGAGACAGCTTTTGAGCGAAAGTGACTCCCAGGGAACAATTGGAGAAGTGAGCAAAGATACTGCAGGAAGCTATTGCCTGCCTGTCCCCTGAGCAGCTGTCCTAAAGGAATGGTACTTCTGTGCACAGACAGAAACTCTGCATTACTTCTGAGATCGCCAGCAATACCTCAGAGGGTTGCACATCATAGGAGTGATACTGGCACAAGAGTTGAAGCCAAGTGTCAGAGAAAAGGACAGTGACACGTGAACAGGGATCGTTTAGGAACAAATAAGTATATCAGAAACTCAGAAAATCTGCCTGAGTACTGTTATAAGGCTTTTTCCTCCAGTTTGGTGCAGGTCTTCACCATAGTGCTGAGCTTTCGCACTTCCAACAGATTGCTATCCAGGAGCTTCAGTCTGCTGGAAAAGAAGAGCTCACTAATGCCCAGGACAGCAATTGAAAGTTGATTACCTGCCATCTGAATGTAAAACAGACTCTAAATTTCAGATCTTAAGTTTTCTATTAGCTTCTGGCCATTTTACTCTTCTCATTAAAATAAACAGGTTGTGTCAATGACCTCAGTTAAACCCACACTGAGGTATAACCTGAGTTTATTCACACATTAAGAAAAAATGATGGCATAAGATTTCATAAGATTTCAACTGCATCTTTTATGTGAGGAAGAAGAATAGCCACAACATCCACAACATTTTATAAATCAGTCTTCTTGCCAGCATCTTTTCCACCCTATTACCTCAGACAAACTGGTCAAATTAGTGACAGCAGTTACATAAGCAAAGGTTAAAGGCAGAAGACTGAGTAGAATGTCCTCTTCAATCCTAAATACACAAACTGTGGATACTGGGAATGTGAAGGAAAATTGGGCAGGCCTGGATGCTCTTCCTGACTGGTAATTCTGAGCATTGCTGTTGAAGATAACACAGGGAGAGGTGTGAAGAGCTGGTCAGAGCCCATTGTTTTTTTTACCTGTACTCTAATTTCTTTCCTTCTGGGATGCTCATGTCCCTAGAATAAATATATAGTTCTTATCTTTCTGTGGGCATTGTGTAGGCAATAAACTTACAACTTGACCAAATGTCTGAAAGACTTCCTATGATCAAAATCAGGACAAAACTTCAGAAATAAGGAAGTACTGCCCTGCAAAAATACAAGAAGTTTTGCGCTCATGACCCTTGTCTAACTTCACCCTGTCTGCAGCCGTATTCTTCCTAATATCTTGCTTCTTGAATTGTTCAGTCAGTTCTCAGACAAATCTCTGTCCCACCAGGCCATCTTCAGCATCCTCTGACTTACCTCTCCAACTAATCAGCTGTGCTGGTAGCACTTGCAGAAGCCACAGAAGGTCTAGTTATCCAAGGCAGACTCCTCTGCAGATTAACAACCCAGTGCTGTTCAGCAGCGAGCCAACACTGAGAAATGTGAGCACTTTCATGGCCCCACTCCCCAGTGGGATCTGCTCTTCCCTGTGGATTTTGACCCTTGCTGAAGACCCACTTCCTCTTGTTATTCAATTGCACAAGCAGGCAAAAGAAGCCCCTGCCCACCTACCTAGAAGTTTCCCTTTGTGAACACAGATTAAAGAAAACCCTCACTTTCCAATCCTTTCTGGCATAACCCAATATAGAGTGTGACCAAAGTTGGCAGAGTTCCCACTCCTGCAATTCAATCATCATTCAAGAATTAATTAGGCAATAAAGTAGAGGAGATTCAGCTCATTAGATCTAACAGTTTGCCAAGGAATGGTGGCTATGGCTTCGTCTGATATACATACCTTATAACTCAAATAGTGATTCCGTATAGACTCCAAAAATACATTGAAACCATCTGTGAAATACAGTGGTACTATAAACTAAATTGAAGAGAAAACTCTTTTGAAACCTTAGCCTTGAAAAGCATTAAGAGATCATAAAGTCAGCTTTAAATAAGACTATTTATGTGAGTTGTCAGAAGAGTAAGCTGTATATAGTCAGAAGTCGGGAAGCTAGGGCATCAGAGATCTCTGAAATGCCCACATCATGACAGGAACAGACACAGAGATGCCCACTGCTCAGCTGCTAAATAGCTAGTTAAATTGCTAGGAGAGGAATCTTAAAAGAAGTTCAGTCAACTTACTGGAGCAATTTCCTGATCCTACTGTAATAACTTCTTGCAAAGGCAACACTGTTGCAGACTAAGGGTGTTCAGAAATGTATTTTCCACTATAATAGGGCACTCTCTTAATAGGGAAAATTGTTGCTCTGTTAACCACAGAAGCTAAAAGGCTCTTTGTCTTTCCAGCACCATCCAGTTCCTTCAGTTCAAAGCCACACTGTGCCCTCCATTACCAGTACAGGAATTTCCACTGACACCAGCAGCACGGAGTCAGACTTACAAGTAAGTGTAGGCTGCCAGCCTCTGAGGAACTCTCTCCCTGCATAAGAGATAATGGACCACAATTTGAGGGCTCAGTTACACAGGGCATAATGCTACTTTATCTCCCCCCAGAATCTCATAGACGCAGAAATGTCTACCCCTCACTGCTTCCCAAACTCCAGGTTAGCCAGCAGCTGCTGTTTCTCCCCTATTTTCTTCCATTTGACATTCCTGCCTGCTAACACTTTCCAAGAGTGGGTTTTATCACACTGTGCTTTTGGAAGGCAGGACTCTGGAGAGGACAGCCAGGCATCTTTCAATCCCTGAGCCAATAGTTTTGCAAATAATACTTCTGCAGACAAGTCAATGCACTTAAAAATCCCTGTGGAATGCAGCAAGAGCTGGGTAGGCTGGAGACTGGTTAATGGAGATGTTGTTCAATGTCGCACATCCCACAACTACAGCAATTAACCCTGGTTGCACTGTTTTTAAGCTCTGCTTCGGTGACAGAGCTGTGGCATATTTTATTATGTTTGGAAGGACTCCACCATCTCAGTAGTGCATTCTGCATTCAGAAGATGAGACTCTGCTTTAAGATGTATGAAGATGTTCGGTATAAACAATGGATAACATCTTAGGGTTGATCCGAATCAACAGCATACGTTTGTTATCTGGTTTATTTTTCCATGTTGTTCAGCTTGTTTGTGAGACTACAGGGAAATGTTAACAAATTAATTGCATCCACTGTTAAAAGGGACTGCAAGAGCTGTTCTCAATCATCTGCTTTATGTAAATACTGTGTGTGGGAGGTTGTGTTGTTTACTACCAGCTATCATCTATATTACCGTAGCACCTAAGAGCCTCAGAAATGTAGAGGGCTCCATTGCAGGGATGCCACGAAGGGAGAGAGAAAAAAGACCATCACAGTCTCAAAATAATCTCTGGGTGTTAATCCTTTCAAACGACTTAAAGTAAAAAGCAGTGCAACTCAACCATTCTCACCTCCTCAAAACTTTCACCTTTTCTTTCTAGGTGAAAGTAGATCTTAGAAGCCTTTTGTTACTCATCGTCTGCCCTTTCAAGCCTTAGATAAAGCTTGAAGACACTAGATAGGGTTAAGCCTAATACTGAATATGTATCTTTTTATTTGAGCTCAAACTGCATTGCTGGCACGGTGATGTTGCCCTGATAACATTGTAACATGGGGTACTTTGCATATATTGGGATCTGTAGCCTTCTAATTATCCAACAACTAGATAATCTTCAAGGGCAGGAATTTTCCAAATGGTCTGGAATGCAGGCAGCAGATAAACAGATAATATCCTAGTGAGGTATAAAGCAAACCAAATATGGTGTTCTGGAATGAGATGCAGCACTGTCAATTTGGAAAACACAGTACAATCTGTATATTAAAAAAAGTAAGTTAAGCAATTTTTTCAGTTCCAAGGCAGCCTTATTGCAGACGTCCTGCTCATTTTTTTCAACCAGGTAGTTTGAGTGCAGTTTCCCTTTGTGGGTACGCAGGTTGCTGCTGTTGATAGGGCTGGGTCAGTGCTTTATGCCTAGAGAGTGGTTTTCAACCTCATAATCCATGCACCCTTGAAAGTCCTCAGGCTGCTTTCAGAGGCTCTTGGAAGAGCATTACAAATAGGCTCCTACCAACTCAGCAGTGGTCCTCATAATCATTTGAAAAAGTTTTGGGGAGCTTGTTTTTCCCCTTCCCCTAGGCAAAGCAAAGCAAAGCTATTCTGCATGACATGTGATTTCAATTTCTGAAGATAGCTTGGGGCTTCATTGAAGTCAGTGTAAAGACGGCTGTATATTTACCCAGGTAGAACACTGACCACCTACAGGACAGATCCAAGTTTCACCCTCCCTGGTAGGAAACATTATCAGGATTCAGCAAACCATTTGCCTCGAGTTTTCTGCATCTGCTGGCAAAGGTTCATTATTTCTTTTGCTCATTTTTGTTTATAGCAGAAAAAGAAACATGAGGCAGCAGTGCTGTCCCTTACAAGGGAAAAACTGAAAATCCGAAGTGATCTCATGACTCCAAACAGAATCAGATGATAAGCCTGGGAAGCTTACCCAGCTATGATGGTGCCTTGTACCAATCAACAGCTCAGGATTAGTAGGATTAAAGTAAATCTTATTTCTGGCCATCCATGTCTGAATTTCAGTTTGGCATTTGGTCAACAAAGCAACCGCCTTTTGCAAGGTAGTGTGACAAATTTCTTTTTCCATAAACATTATGGAAAAAAAAAAAAAAAAGGATGTTCTTGAAAAGTCTCTGAAGTGCTCTGTATTATCTGTTGAGATGGTGCTAAAATTGGAGCAGAACAAAATGTTCAATTTTCATCTTATAAAAGAGCACAGCAGAAGCACATCATGTCGTCTCATGCTTACACCTGTTCAGGTGAGGTAGGAGAAACACTCCTTATACCACACCCAAGTCCTCCAGATAAAATATTTGTATTAGTATTCTCTTTTATACCTTGTGAAAGCAATTGTGGATGAGCATTGGCTAACACACTTCAGTTCTTAGCCAGATGAAACGGGGAAGTTCAAGGGCATGAAAAGGACGTGAGTACGCACAAAAGTGAAGGAACTGGTATTTTGCAGTTGCAAAGGTGCTGAGATTGCAAGCTTTAAACAGAGAGTGATGTCCACAGCCACGTGAGAGTGCTTAGGTTTTGAATGATCTTTGCCAGCAGTCTTCCTCTTCAACAGAGACTCCATTTCTAAGAACAACAGCTTTAAATCTGATTCTTCACAGTGTTAACTTCTCAGAACAAGGACATTTCTTAAAGATCGCTCAGTGTTTTCCAGAAACTCTGCTTTCTCTTATGCTTGTGGCTAATAGTTGACTCCTGTTCAGGTACCAGAATAAGGCATGCCCCGTGAGTGAACGTGTCCAAACCAGCATGGTGAAGGTGGCAGAGCATAATCCCAGCACAGGAACAAATGAACTCCAGATTCCTCCTCTGGACTGTGGAGTTGCTGAGTTTGATAAATACAAATGGCTAAAAAGTACACACAACATTTATAGTAGATAGGAAATGCCAGATCTGCATTCTGAATGTCTCCAATTCCATCCCAACTCAATGTGGCTATCTGAGGCATCAAGTATCTATTACCTGAAACCAATAGGCCTTTTTAACCTATTCCCAGTGAAGCACCACTCAGGATGATTAACAGTGGTAGGGGCTGCTCTTTGAGCATTTAATTGCTGTATTTTGAAATCCCTACAAACAGGGTTTAATATCTTGACATCAATAACCACTCCTTGAATACCTCCTCAATTCTTTGCTCTCAGTGCTGAGTGAAGAGGGAGCTACCCACTCCATTTTATAGCCTGAACGTTTCTGAGCTGGGATGTTAGTCATTAAAAATGACAGAGCTTGACCAGTGTCACTCCATTTTACACGAGCATAACATCTGACCCAGTGTGTATGCTTATTTTGTTCAGTTAAAACCATGCTTTTAGGAATAGGTGACTATATACAAGGTCTGTCTGCAACTCTATCCACCCCCTGTGGCCTGAGGGCTGCTGCTGCTGCTGTCTTCTGGAAGCAAAGAGGAACAGCAGCTTTTTAATCTGAATACAATCAGGTATAAAGATTATGCTGTCGACAAACAATGTATCATGTAACAGCCACGCTCTTATAAAAGGGGATATTTTCAGTTTTATGGGAGTTTTCAGTCCAGAATGGATGCATTAGTGCAGGTTCAGTAAGAAATATAATACCAGGAGTGAATAGCAGGAAACATCTTTTCAAGGGTGAAACTCCAGGTTTAAGTGATACTTATGAAGATACAGGCCTACATTAATGTTACCAAATAGAATGAATGGGCCAGATGGTCAGCTGGTACAAAAGGAGCCTTGCTCTGTAAAAAATGAAGAGTACTGATTTTGTTTATTGTTCATCACAGTTAAATGGCTTGTCCATTACGCCACCAGGGATACATCACTTTCCCTTCAGGCTTCTAATATCAAAGGTTTAATAAGAAGGAGAACATAGGGACCTCAGACAATCGTTGGATACACTGTGCCGGGACACATGGGTGTGTGTTCCTCGTGCCCCACGTGCTCTTCTGTTCACACCAACCCAAGAGCAGGCACTCATTTCACAGCTGCAGCAAGCTCTTGCTTTTGGCAGGAAGATGTTAACCCCAGGAAGGCTGGAGAACAAGGGCAAGTGCATGCATCCAAATGCACAGCCTATTTCCCAAAACCTTCCTTCCTTCCCTTGCCACGCATTTGGGTGGATCCTGCTGTGGGAGCCTCTGGGATGTGTGGAGACCTCGCCAAGCTAAACACTGGAGTTCCTCCACTTTTACATTTCTACTGCAAATGAAGGAAAAGTTGTCTGAAAAGGCTTCACAACCATGACATGTCATCACCAAGACTTGCAGGACTCTCGGCGAGAGGCTGTAGGAATCTAAATGGCATCCTAACGGGAAAAGGGGCTGCTAACTGGTAACTCATTCAATCAGTGACCAAGAGCCTCCCGCCCGCGCTTGGTCTGAGGTCAAATAAAAAAGCTCTTTCACACACCTACCACTTCTTTTTGTTTCACTTCTTTGTTGTGTATACTGAGTGTTAATGACCTGAAAATTTACTTCCTATAGCCCACACACTTTGCCTTTTCACAAGATTCACTTTGACAGCTGATGTGAACTGCTCAAATTTAACTCCAGTGCATTCACAAGGAGCCGTATGGATTATTCTTGGCATTTTTAGGATGTATTCGAACGTCCATAGAAGAGAAATCAGAGGCTATTCTTCAACAGTGACCCCCGCTGGAGAGCAAGCCTTAACTTTGTTCTCCTCATCTAAGGTACTAAATTAATTATGGAGAGCAAGATAAGTAGCTCTCAAGAACAATTTGTGCTTTAGTAACTCATTTCACGTAACCTAAGACCTCATGCTTGATCATTGCTGTTGCAGTGAATTTTTAATATGCTCTGCACATGGATTTTTCTGAATTGCCACTTCAGTTTGATTTCACTTTACAATGTTCAGTGTTGTATGCTTGTCAAGGCAGACTTGCAGGAACTGAATTCTGTGTCTAGTTCTGAAATGAAAACAATGTTGTTGAGACATTTTGCCTGTGGTAAGATTTTTAGTATTGTGACAAACGTTGAGATAGTAACAAATGTAGGTAAGGCTGTAGGAACAAGGGTAAAAATACTGTTATTTGCTCATGCTTCTCATTCATCTTGATTGATTGACTATCAAGGCTTTATTTTATTTTATTTTTTAATTAAGAGATTAAAGACAGTTCCAAAAGCAGCATATGTGCACATCTGAACATCCTAGGTCCCACATCACTTGTTTGAACATTATTATCTTGACACATCCTCCAGACAACAGCCTCAGTGCAACATCACTGCCTTGGCATGGAATGGAAATCCCAGTGTGGTTAGCACAGAATGTGTCATAATGAACTAGAGGGAGTGCTCGTGGTTCTTTTTTGGATACTCAGATGCCTGTACAGCTTTGCCTGCTATTAAGATAGGCACAAAATAGTAAATATTCCTAATTTATAGCAATACGCACACATCATGTTAAAACTAATATCCATAACAGGTGCAATAGCAGCCATGGAGAAATCCACATAAGACTTCTAACCAGTACTTTAAATGCACTGGTCAGGTTGACATCATTCTTACAGGTGGAGCATCCAATAAAACTGCCACTCTAGTTAATGAAAAGGAAGGTGTTTTCTTGTGGAACATAATGGATAATGAACAGATGCTATAGTGACTTCAGAAATAGTTTCCATGCAGCAGAAATCATACATTATGATTCAGTACCACCTCCTGGGCACTTGTTATCTTCCTCGCTCTTCCTATCTTGCTAGATTGATTAAAGACAGTAATGCCCTTTATAAGCACTGTGGCTTTTATAATTCACTATGGCTTCCGGTATAATTCTATTTTTTTTTTTTCTGATGTTTTCCCCCCTAAAACTTATATTCCCTCAAAATTTTCCAGGGGTCAGTTTTTATCTGCCATTCAGATGAGAAGAGCAAGAATCTCCAGGAAGTTTGCTGGAAACCCCAATATTGCTCTCTAATACAGAAGGGGGTGACAATATTGTGAGGGTATCTTGCTGCAAAAGAGAGTCTGTGTCAGGGGGGTGATTCTGCAATCCTCCCAACAACATCTTAGAGTCAGTTGCAGGGAAATAAATCCATGCAAAAGGAATAAGGGCTGCATTAATTTACACAGTTCCACTCAGCTGCCCTGCTCTCAAGACCTAGCCTTTTTATTTCCAGAAATATTTATTTCACTTACTAACTTCTGGGTTATTTTTCTTTTAGCAATAAATATTCCATAACACCCAAGTTGTTTTAAACCTCTCTTCTGGCAGGAATTTAAATCTCCTGAGCTCTCTTGTTATCTGAACAGGATTATATTAAACTTTTCGGCAGGTCTTTTGCAACATCTCTGTGAATGTCAATAAAACTAGAGCAATAAGGACCAATGAGAGAAGCTTTTGAAAATCAAAGCACTTACGTAATGCCTCAGTGTAGACTTAGGTGCTTTTTGTGCCTGTATTTTATTTTATTTTATTTTATTTTATTTTATTTTATTTTATTTTTATTTTATTTTTATTTTATTTTATTTTATTTTATTTTATTTTATTTTATTTTATTTTATTTTATTTTTTGTTTGACATACAGTTGTATAATTTTGATAATACTTGTTTAGTAATGATTTTCAATTAAAAATATTTAATTGAAGATATCTAGCTATGTTACATGCTGAAGCAAAACAGACCAGCTACCCTGGCCCCAGTACTTTCTTTCTCTTTTCACCTCTGTATATGTAGTTGGCTTTCATAATGTTCACAAGTATGTTGGGTTTTCTGATATGAGGCCTCATCACTATCTGATACTGTGTATAGGGAAAAAATGCATTTCAGAGAATGGATTTGTGAGTAATAAGGTAAGCCACCTCTTACAAGCAATTGCAAGTGCCTATATAGCATATTTGAGATCTTAAAAACACCTCAAATTACTTTCTTCAGGACAAGTGCGAAGTATTTATTAAAAGGTTATCCTTCACTCTGTCCTTGTTGTGCCTTATGGGTGTCTATAAATAGTGGCAGGCTTCATGGACTAATCACCCTTGGCTTCTCTTCTACAAGTCACGAATGTTGCAGCAATAAAGGTGTTTTTTTCCTTTAAAACAAAAAGTGATTAATTAACGGATGGATTTTCTCAGTAAAGGAGATACTCAGCTTCATGAGGGGTAGAGTCTCCTTGAACACGACTACATTTCAATGCATGTATGAGGAATCGGAGAGCTCACTCAGGCTGGTTTGAACAGATGGAATCCCAAGTCTAGTTGGGAGGCTTTCTGTGCATTACCAAAACTCTTTTAATAGCCTCTTGTTTCTGCACCTGCAGGAAATAACGTGTCATCTGCCAAAACCCAAATTTCAAGGATTAGCTAATAATATTTTCTTTGAAAAAGAGAGCTGATTCTTAACCAGTATCATGAGTCTTTGAAGTCTCTGTAATCTATTTTCCCTGCCTGCTTTAATGAGCCTTTGAATGTTACTCTGCAATTTCTTTTTTCTTTTTTTTTTTTAATTTGGTGGGGGAAGGAGATGCACATTCTCTTTTCTCCGAAGAATTTTAAAAATTCATTACTGCAAATAACTTTCACAATGCCAGAACACTAAGTTATGCAGTATCCTCTGAGTGCATCTGCGGTAAATAAATCACGGCTTTGCTGGATTCATCATTTCAGAGGTTAATGAGATGTAGAAGAAAATCCCAATTAACTCGTATCTGAGTTCAGGTCTCTTTTCTTACCATGTAGGCCAGTTATCAGTGGAGTTTCTCAAGATGCTATTTCCTGCACTAGCCTGTTTTTTAATGGACTGAGTACAGGTATGCCCATGCTGTTGTTTCAACAATGTCAATTAAATTAGCAAATTTAACTTCAAACCAGTTAGCCTTGGAATCTGTAGTAGGTAATGAAGGATAGCATGGAGCTCGGAAGAGCCTTTTAGGGTCAGATATTGTGATGGGTTTTACAGATAGCAAGCTCCTTGATCTTATACTATGCTTCACCCCTTTCTGTGAGTGCAGACATAGACTGGACTGTCTTTCATGACTGTCCACTGATATCCCCTTATTTCATGGAATGATGGAATCACAGAATCATTGAGATTGGAAGAGACCACTGAGATGATCCAGTCCAACCACCAACCCATCACGCCGTGCCCACTGACCACGTCCCTCAGTGCCACATCCACATGGTTCTTGAACACCTCCAGGGACAGTGACTGCACCACCTCCCTGGGCAGCCTGTGCCACTGCCTCACTGCTCTTTTGGAGAAGAAAGTTTTTCTAATATCCAATCTGAACCTCCCCTGGCACAACTTGAGACCATTCCCTCTTATCTTATTGCTGTCACCTGTGTGAAGAAACCTCCCGATCCCTCCTTGCTATAGTCTCCTTTCAGGCAGTTGCAGAGAATGGTAAGATCTCCCCTGTGCCTCCTATTTTATGCTGGTATGGGTAGTTTGTTTGATTCCAGTGCATTTATTACGGAGTCTCACCCACCACTGACCAGCAGCAGCTCCTTGTCCTGCTTGCCCACCAAGTGTGTGTGCTGGCACGTGCTGTGGTTGCATCAATGAATACATCTCACCTCCCCATGGCATGGAGGCCTCTCCACAGCCTGGTGTGGCTGCAGATGAGGAGCAGAGCTCCTGAAGCACCTAGCTAGGCTCTGCAGGCTGTTTTGCTTGGCGGCCCAGCTCTACCTCTCTGTGTCTGCACGACCACAACCACAGACATGCTGTTGATACCTCCAGACATGGGCGAGCAGGTCCCAGCCTGTGCAACTTCTTCGTTAGTGTTGCTTGAAGCCATAATTATATAATATGAGAGGGTTTTCCTCTTGCCAGCAGACAGAGTTAATGTTCAAAATCCAAAGTAATAATTTTAAGTATATTGCAGCTCAGCTGTAAACAGGATAAGGCTGTTTTTTTTTCTATAGACAATGAACAGAGCCCATTAGCAAAGCACAGAAGGAGCAGACATAAAGGTGAGTACCTGTATAATAGCTCTGTTTATCCCTAAAATAAATGTAGACTCTAATGACATTCTATTATTTAACGTGTTTCCGTATCTCTCTCAAGCCCAAAAATGATCTTTTCAGTTCGGCTACCATATTTTTTTCTTGTTTAAGAGCAGATGATTAATTCTGCTTCTATAAACTTTGTTTGCCTTTGAAATGATAATCACCTACTCCATCAGACTTTTCCTAGTATGGTGCATTTTCAGAGCACTTAAAGTATTACTAGTTAGGTAAATGAAACAGGGAGCTGATTCGACTGTCCACAATGAGCCCATGAGTTATCTCAAATTAAAAATGATTTACATCATCAGAAGGAGCTTCTGTGGAAAAGTCAGGGCAGTGCTGAACATTGCCACGTGCCAGATCTGCCAAAGAGCACAAGCTTGGATCAGAATTGATATTAGGAAAAATTCCTTCTCCAAAAGAGTGGTGAAGCATTGGAACCCAGGGAGGTGATAGAATCACTGTCCCTGGATGTGTTCAAGGAACGTGTGGATGTGGCATTGAGGGATATCTTTTAGTGGGCAATATTGGTGGTAGGTGACAGTTGGACTGGAATATCTTAGAAGCTTTTTCCAACCTTAGTGTTTCTATGATTCACGTAGTGCTTTGCTACAGGAGTTAAAACACCAGCGCTTGGGGTGCCTTCCCACCCAGCTGGTGGAGGGTTGGTGCCAAGCCACTGTGCATAAAGTTTCTCTTTTTGTCTCCATTGTGGACAAAGAGGTGGAAAAAGGAATTAGCCCACCTACTGTGCAATTGCTTATCTTTTGTTATTTTGATTTCTTTGAAAACCAAAGATTTACTTCTGGCACACAAGCGTTTATGCGTAATGGAAACCCATGCCGATGGAAAGAATATGTGTAGGGCAGCATGAGTTTTTGCAGTGACCTACCCCAATGGTCTTCAAATCTGATTTGCTCCCTTTTTTGTTTTTTTATACTGCTGGAGCATGGACTTTCTGATAAATTAAACTGTCACACAGAGCTGAAATATGGTCTGCAGGATGCAGACCAGGGCTTGTAATACTCAGACAGGCTCTTCCACACTGCTCTCTAAAGTCTAAATTGGCCTGATTCGTGCCCAGCTTTCCTCTGCTGGGATCCAAACAAATGCTTGCCTAAAAACACTGGATGATGACTGGCACAGGGCTTTGTGAGCAAATTTGTGATGTGGGCCTACCTAGCTCAAAAATACAAAGCTAGCTTACTGAGTACAGTACTCAGCACAAGCAGCATCTGGGGCTGGGTGATGTGAGGTTGTGCTACAACACAGAAACATGAAAGTGAGCTGAGCAGCCATCCCAGCAGAACTGGAGTTCCCCACTTGGGGAGAAGCAGTAGGAAGCACAGAGACACCAACACGACCTGGTCTCCTCCTCTTCTCACCTCCTCACTGTGAGCATAAAATCTGTCCTTTTACTGCTCTTGTTTTTGTGACATGAACTGTGAGCTGATGGATTTTGATTTGATTGATTCATCTTCTTTTTATTTTGCACATATTCTCCAGGGAAGAATCTGAAACAAGGAAGACAGGGATAAGCACCAGAGTATAGAAACTTCAAATTACTTCCACATTTAGACTGTATGATAGAATGCTAGAGCACATTCAGCATGCAACTGGCACGTGCCAAATTATTTTGGGAAGTGTGAAAAACGCATGTTGTTAATATTGAACAAATGATCTTCTGTGGATGCTGGGGTTTTCACTTTCTGTTCCCAATAAATCTTCCTTTCTCTTCACCAGTTTTACTCCCACTGTCCCGATACAGGCAAAGTGTCAGATGAGGTCAGCCAAGTCCTGAATCAAGACTACTGCAGCACAAACTGATGTGTACAAACTGCCAGGTGCCAGCAGGAGAAATTAAAGAGAACAGTGAAAATATCCACTGTGTGCTGGTTAAACCCCCACTGCTAACAAATCAAGTGTAATTAAGGAGTCAGAGCAACAAAAAGGTGGATGAATTTCTCACTGAAAGGAAAACATCTTCTTTCTCCCTTATTCTTCCCTTCAGTGAATTACTGTTTTTCTTGTAACAAATAGATTATTTATGTTTACCACTTTTTTTTTTCTTTTTCTTTTTAATCATGATTTCATAAAGTAGAACTTCATTTTGATTTGGTCTTGAGATGACTGCACTTTCTTAACCATTATTATGTAGGTTGTTCCAAAGGTGACTTGTGTTTATTTCCACAGAAACAACAACAGAAACAAAGAGCACAATAATACTATTTGGTAGAGCAAATTCTCAGCTACAAAAAACTCTGTTTTTCAACACAGTCACCACCATGAGCTGTGCATTTTCATCACTAACGAACAAGAGAATCTCATAACAATCTGCACCAGCAGACATGACCCACTGTTGCTGTCACCACTGCTGAAACGCACCAGCCACCCCTCACTGTGCTCACATCCTCTGGTTGGTCTCCATAAGCATTCAGCAGGCACTGATGAATATCAATGGCTGTCATTTTTTCTGCACGGCTGAATTCAGTGATACTCCTTTGCTTCATACACACTTCTGTGTCAGATGCCATTTTGTCAGACTGCCCCTCTGCTCTCACGTGGCAACATGTCACTGGATACTGGTGGGAAGCTTCAGCCTCTACTGCCATACCACCAACATCTGCCTCTGATGTCATGAGTCAACATCATAACACAGGAGGCATTTCTTTTGGAGCAGCCCTCATATTTTTAAAGGCCCAAATGATAACAGTATTAAAACACATTTCTTTTTTCCCTCTTTGTCGTATCCTTCTGCTGGAAGTCAATATGTCTTTCTGGGATGAGAAAGAATGTACAACTAATACTGGCATTGAAGGAAATTACAGCATTTGCTGTTCAGGGGGTGCTCCAGTGAGTTTTTCCTAACTTGCAATGTCAGGTAGTAGTGATGGAAAACATTAAGTTGATATGCACTTAACATGAACTCACTAGAGAGATAAGGAAGTTTCCTTATTAAAATAGACATTTCTTAGTAATAAAACTCAATTATCATGTCAGCCTTGACTTAAGGCACATTTTAAAGAAGGTGTCAATTTAATAATCACTCCTCAATTTGAAATGTCATCCCTACTCTGGTTACAAGTAAACTTTGTAACAACTATAATTAAGAGAAAGGGAGTTAACTTTCAGTTTTTAATTGTTTTGCCTGCGCTACATGATTTGCAGCAGCATGTGGAGCCCAATTATCCATTTTGCTACAGGTACATACACTGCTGCGGGCCCTGCATTTTTCCTACTTAAAGCAATGACTAAAGCAGTGGGGTCATAGTTTAAGGGTGAAGAGGATTATGATAACACAAACACTAACAAATAGCAGAAAGGGCAGTAGCAGGCTGGGTTGGGATGGGAGCTGGTGACAGCACACGTGGCAGGAGAAATCCAGAGGGAGAGGAAAGAGAAATTGACACTGAGAAACACCACAGCTTTGATTCCCATACAGCTGCTCACAGGGAAGTGGGAGGAGGGTTGGGAGATAGCTTTGCCGAGGGTCACAGAACTATTTTTCTCAAGGAAGTGTGAGGAATGAGCTGCCCAGGGAGGTGGTGGACTCATGTCCCTGGCGGTATTTAAGAGGTGTGTGGAGGAGGTGCTACAAGATATAATTTAGTAGCTTAGTGGGTAGTGATGGTGATAGGATGATTGGACTAGATGATCTTGTAGTTCCTTTCCAACCCTGTGATTCTATAATTCTAGGAAAAAGTGTGCCCAGGTCTGGAGGACAAGCGAAAATTCCCTCTGCACAGCAGTACTGTGATGGTAAACAGAGAGCAAGAGTGTATCTGTGAGTACTGTGAGATTGTGAGGGAGAGAATGGACAGGCAATATCCACGCCTGCCCACACCTAGCAGCTCCTAGAAGAGACTTACGGTCTCTTGCCTTCTTTGAAAACAGTTTGGATAGCTATTGTGCTAATAAAGTAATATGGAAGTGGGAGCTAGAATGGAAAAGACGTGTGCCTCAGTACATCAGCTCTGTTGCCATCAAAGACAGATAATATTGAAGGAGGAAATCCCCTTGGTGTCCAGAACAGAAGAGTGTTTTGGCAAACATAAGACATGCTGTGTAAAGCTGAGCTACCAGCATTTTGCCTGACTAAGCCATTCAGACCCAGCAAGCCTCTTCGGTAAAATTATTTCTCAGCTACAATTCTGTTTTGGACATGATCTTAACATGTTCATGCTGAAACAAACAGGCAGGGCTGTGAAACCTAAATGAGCAGGTCCCGACTCACACTGGAGTGCCTGGCTGTGCTGCCTTCCTGCCTAATGGGCTTCTATTGTTAATGCGGCCTTGGTGTGATCAATGGACGTCACTCTGGTCTAAGCGCAGAATGGCAGCTGAGCCTTGAGGACAGTTTCTGAATGAGGATGCTTTTTGCTAGCCTGAGTGGATACAGGTTTGGTAATGTGCTGCCTGTGACATCTTTGCTGGGAATAAATACATGATATATTAGTGGGGCTAGCATCAGTGATGACAGATACTACATTATGGTCAAAAGGCCACAATTTCATTAATATGATGCCTGAAGGCATCTTCCTGACAGTCGGGCAAACAGGAGGAAATGACAATAGCCTGAAGCACTCATCAGCCTCTCCTCTCTTTTTGGCGCTGTGGAGTAAGGCGTACTGCAGCAGGCCAGAGCCAAGCTGGACAAGATTGCCCAACCTCACCTGCCTGTCTCCTGCACTCACTGCACCAGAGAACCACAGATTCCTTGTGATCTATCAGTGGTCCTGCCGCCACCTCCATTAGCATGGAGCTGCCCTGCTGGTGTCACTGTCAAATCAAGTCTCAGCAGGGATGTCAGCAGTAAATGCAAACTGGGGGAGGAGCACAGCTGTAGCATGGGGGTAAAGGCCGAGAAGCTGCACAGTGGCTGCTGCGCTGTATGACCAATGGGTGCAGGACAGCACAACAGAAGGCTTTTCCTGCAATAAATAACCAAAATGAAACATTTTCACAAGTTCATCTCTGTTCATGACTGATACTCTTACTGACGTGTCTGTCACTGGGGTCTGCAAGTGTGTCTTGAAATCTACTGATGCAGAAGGTTGGCCTGGGCTGATATGTTCACAAAGGAGCACCTTGGAGTACAGTCACAGAATTATAGAATAGTTTGGGTTGAAAGGGATCTCAAAGCCCACCCAGTCCTAACCCCTGCCATGGGCAGGGCTGCCCCCCACCAGCTCAGCTGCCCAGGGCCCCATCCAACCTGGCCTTGAGTGCCTTCAGGGATAGGGCACCACAGCTTCTCTGGGCAGCTGTGCCAGCTCCTCACTGCCCCCTGAGTAAAAAAATTTCCTCCCAACATCTAAACTAAATCTCTCCTCTTTTAGTATAAAGCCATCCTCCCTGTCCTGTCCCTATCAGACAGTGTAAAAGGTCAGTAACCCTTCCATTTATAAGATCTCTTTTAGTACCAGAAGGCTACAATGAGGTCTCCAAAGAGCTTTCTCTTTTTCAGGCTGAACAATCCCTGACTTCATCTAAGAGGTGCTCCAGCCCTCTGAGCATCTTTGTGGCCCTGCTCTGGACTCTCTCCAGCAGCTCCACATCATTCTTGTGCTGGAGCCTCAGGACTGGAAGTAGTGCTGCAGGTGGGACCTCACAAGGGCAGAGTAGAGGGGGACAATCCCCTCCCTCTCCCTGCTGGCCACCCCTCTTCTGATGCAGACCAGGATGCAGTTGGCCTTCTGGGCTGCAAGCACATACTGTTAACTGAATTTTAACTTCAGCCCATGGCACTCTGGTGCCCTGCAGTCATGACAGGCGGACAGGCCTGTTGGAGAGGCTCTTCAGAGGGGAGGTAAGTAATGAAAAACTAAAAAAATAATGGCAGCAAGTCATAGAGGGCAGGATGGAAATGCTACAGGACCTCCAAAATGAAGATGTACTCAGTACGATGGAGAGTCACAGCATTGGCAGGACCTGTCTTTCATACAAGTGGACCACTGACATTGGCTGTGTTTGACTGTGTGCACCGGCCCAAATCAGTGGCTCATAAGGGTGTCTAAGAGAGATGCAGGATGAGTGCCTGACAATTGCTTCCCTAAATGCCAGGTTTTATCCTTGATGAGGGTTATTATGTTGCTTCCTTCATGTTTCACTCCCAAGTTTGTGTTTTCTGAGCCCACTCCAGTTTGGGTGGCTGCTGTTCCTTCCACAGCATTAAAACTTAGCCTTCTCATTCCCTGCCCCATTAATGAAACTCACGTGAAATATTAAAACACATTTCAGTGGATAATGAATAACACACTTCGACTCTCTTGGGTGGGAAGAGCAGTACAGCTCACGCTCCGTTACTGAGGATAAAAACCACCCTACTGCAGAAGAAACTCTGGCGTAAGGGATACGGTGACTTTAACAGCTCTGATCAGACCTGTGATGGACTTAGGGCACACGAAGCATCTGTGCCAAAAGCTAGCACTGGGTCCAGCCCAGTGGGTCAGCTCTGCAGAAGGAGCTGTAGCTGGCTGCGTGCCCCTGGAGCAGCTCCCTGCACTCACAGAGCCCAGTGTGTGCACCTGTGAACTGGCAGTGACCACAGGTGTTAGGACAGCCCACATCATCACTCAGAGGCTGGTGACACATTGGAACAGGTTGCCCAAGGAGGTTGTGGATGCCCCATCCCTGAGGCATTCAATGCCAGGCTGGATGTGGCTCTGGGCAGCCTGGTCTGCTGGTTGGCGACTCTGCACATAGCTGGGGGGTTGAAACTAGATGAACATTGTGGTCCTTTTCAACCCAGGACGTTCTGTGATTCTATGATTCTATCATCATGGCATGCATGTGCCAGCGTGACAAGTGGACAAGCAGGCAAGCATAATCCAATTTTTCCCAACTGTAGAATGTCAGCCTGGGGAAGGGCTGTCCTTCCACAGTAGCTTTTTCTGTGCTGTCTGCAGCTACATGCTTACCACCAATAATTTAGAAGTCCAGACTTCATGCCAACTCGCTCCAAGGACCACAAAGAAGTAAGCTCGGACACTGTGCCAGAAGCAGCACTCCCATCTGACTCCAGCCCACCTTCCCCATTCCTGGAGGCGCTCATGGCCAGGCTGGATGGGGCCTGGGCAGCCTGAGCTGGTGGGCGGCAGCCCTGCCCACGGCAGGAGTTGGATCTCGATGATCTTTCAGGTTCCTTCCAACCTAAGCCATTCTACGATTCTGTAATACCCAAGACAGCTTCCCAGAGGGCAGCTCCACGCGTGGGACCACGGAACACCCCGTCCTGTACGGGACTCCCGAGGATCCTCGAGTCCCATCTCCCCGCAGACCCACCCCAAACCCCAGAATTCCAGACCTGCGAGACGCCCCAGGGCACTTCCCGAGCCTCAGGGCCGCGGCGCTGCGGCCGTCTCCCACGGCTGCCCCCGGCTCCGGATCCCGGGGCGCTGCGGGCCCTCCGGCGCCTCCTGGCGGCGGCCCCGGCCCGCCCCCGCCCCCGCCCCGCCGCCTCGCTCCTCCTCGCGGCCGCGGGATTCCTCTCGCCGGGTTTTCGGGCCGCCCCTTCACACCCGCCGCCGGAGCGGGACGGCGCGGCGTGCGGGCGGGCGAGGGAAGGAGGGAGAGAAGGAGAGAGGGAGGCGGCGCGGATGCTCCCCGGCTCCCCGCGGCGGCAGCGGCGGATGCTCGGCGGCCGGCGGCAACGCAGGAGCTCGGCGCGTAGCCGGAGCCCGGCGATGGGCGGCCGTGCGTGAGGGCGGCGGGGCAAGGGAGCAGCGATCCCCGCGAGCGAGCCGCGCGCCGAGGGCTCGGCCATGCCGTTCGCCAAGCGGACGGTGGAGCCGCAGCGGCTGTGCCGGCGGCAGCCCGCCGTCTCCGTGCTGGAGGAAAGCCGGGGCGCGGAGCCGCCGCCGCGGGACCCGCCGCCGGAGGAGCCGGGGGCGGCGGGCGAGGGCGCGCAAGCGGCCGGCGGCGAGAGGGAGGCGGCGGTGCTGATGGTGCTGGACCTGTGCGCCGTCAGCAACGTGGCCCTGTCGCGGATCCTCCGGCAGCTCTCCGACGTGGCTCGGCACGCCTGTACCCTCTTCCAAGAGGTCGAGGCTGACATCCAGGGCACCCACCGCCGCGTCCGGGCGCTGCATGGCCGCATCGCCGGCCTCCAGGGGGCCGTGCGCGGCCTCGACCCCAAGCAGGAGGCAGTGCGTGAGTACCGCGGCTCGGGGCGGGCGGGCGCCGGCGGGGAGCGGAGCCCGTGGGAAGGGGCCGGGGGGCGCGGGTCGGGCCGGTGGGTGCCGCCGAGCGCCGCCGCGCCGCCGGCGGGAGGGATGATGTCAGTGGTTTGCGCCTTACATAAGGAGCGGCTGCCCGGCTCTCCGGGCGCATCTTCTGCAGCCGGGGAGGGGGCCGGAGCCGCTCTGCGGGTGCCCGGGAGGAGTCTGAAGGAGCACGGAGCTCCGTCCCCGGGGTTTTCTCTCTTTGCTGCCGGTCCCCTTCCCGGGCACGTTTGCCTTTCCCTCAGACGTGTCTCTGACTTTCCGATAGAGACGTGAAGCTCTGAAGTAGAAATAATCAAAGCGCCGCGTCTTTATCCAGTTTTCAGAGCCATATAAAATGAGGAAGTTTGGTTTATGACTTCGTTCTGTTTAAAGAGCAGCCCGACGAGCCGGGGAGGCGGGAAAAGGAGGGGAAGGAAAGGATGAGGGCAATACGCGACTTCTGTTCTGAGCAATAAGTGCTTAAATCCTGCTGCCTCTCCACCCGAGCCATAAAAGCGGTGACAGGCTGCGCAGTCCTATCCGCTGCGTTCTGCTGAACATGGCTCGTGTTTACAGCAGCGGAATGATTCTGTGCTCTCACTGACGCATACGCTTCCCAAGTGCTCCCGAGTGTTTTCTCATAGGTAGGGCTGCGGACTGGAGGTGATGAGTAGCAGGGATCGCTGCTGGTCCTGCACTCATCGTATCTGCCTTAGAAACAGCAATGGTTTCAGTGGGGAATTTGGTTCGGGTTTTGCCTACTGCTGGTCCCCTCACAGTCCCGTGAATCTGGTGAGAACAGGGAGATGAATTTACGCTGGAGTAAGGGAGAGTACGCCTTCCTCTCATCGTTTTCAATGAGCGTGCCATTAAAAAAAAACGTGCACTGCACTGCCTTTTGGGAGTGGTGTGCAATAGAAGTAACTCCTCTAGGATCAGCGGAGCTGTGCCTATTAACACCGTCGAGCCTTAAGCGTTCAGAGGTATCTAAACTGGATCCTTGGCAGCTGGCACGGTGAATTTGCTGGGGAAGGGTTCCATACATCAACTCCAGCTCAGCCTGACGGAGGCTGCCTGTGGTTTCAGGACAGGGGTGCAGTCAGAGCAGAGTGCCGGACTGTGATTGGGAACTGTGGGGAGAGGAAGGGCTGGCGGTGTGCTGAGGGAACGGACTGGGAAATGGAATTCCTCGGGTCGCTTTCTCATTTGAGCTGAGTAACTGTGCCCGTACATTTGTGTGAGAGCTGAGCCGAGCCTTTTTAATCCGCACGGCTTTTTTTCTTTGTGAACCGTGCAAGTGCAGCTTGTTTTCAAATCACGGTGCAAAACCTTGCTTGCGCTTGACCAGCGCAGTTATGTCATGTGCTTAATTAGAGAGTTTGGCTTTTCCCCTGTGATGATATATGCAGGATCTGCCGCTTCATCATTCTTTTTTAATTTGAGCCCTCCTCTCCTTAGGAGGGAAGAGACTTATGGCCATGACCCCCGCCTCGGCTGCCTGCTGATCCTTCTCTCACCCTGCACACAGCATGCGTGGTGCAGTGCCGCCAGCAGGGCTGCAGATGTCCCCGGGTCTGGTGACCAAGAGCTCCGCGCAGCTCTGTCCCGAGCGCTGTTTGCCCTCCAGAGGTGTGCATCCTGCCCGCAGCCCACAGCTACTTGCAGGCACAGCACCCAGCCTTATCCTCTCCGAGCAGCCCTGGGCTGCACGTGCTTTTGACAGGAACGGCTCTGTCCCCATCCAATGGGCATGGTTAGTCTGCTTCTTTGCGTGCTTCTGGATGCTTTTATTCTCAGTCTGGTGCTGTACTGTTTGCATAATGCTACATCTGAACATCTCAGCTGGACCTGGAGCTGAGCTGCACTGTTCTACTCATCTGCCTGTCATCCTCCAAATCCATACCCACCCGCAGCACCTCCTGCTGGCCCACGGACTGCTCAACATTCCCAAGGACCAGATACAAAAGCCTTACAGGAAGCTGCCATCCTTGCTGTAATGTATAATGGTAGCGTGCATTCTCCTTTCTGGGCTGACACCTCCTCCATTGTTACTTTCAGCAGGACTGTGCTCATGTTTGTTTTAGACATGCTGTGCCTACATAACCAATTCTTGGCAGTGTTTCACTCAAGTCATGGCACCCAGTTACAAGATCATTAAGGTTGGAAAAGCCCTCTAAGACCATCTAGTCCAATCACCAACCCATCACACCGTGCCCACTGACCACGTCCCTCAGTGCCACATCCACACGTTCCTTGAACACCTCCAAGGACAGTGACTCCACCACCTCCCTGGGCAGCCTGTGCCACTGCCTCATCACTCTTTCATAGTATATATAGTTTATATATATTTTTTGTATATATTTTTTCCTAATATCCAACCTTAATCTGCCCTGATGAGACTTATAAGGCCCTTCCCTCTAGTCTAATTACTATTACCTGGGAGAAGAGGCCGACTCCCACCTCACTGCAATCTCCTTTATTCTCATCAAAGCAACAGCAAGCATGGGTGCCCAGGACAACTAGGCTCGCAGGCCGGTCATGCTACATCTAACACTAACTCAAAACCAGCTGGAGATTTGGGCTTTGCAACATGGAATAAGTTGGCGGTAGGTATGCACCTGCTGTACATGGGATGGTCATGCTGAACTTGCTGTGCACCAGTAGCCAGGGATGCTGGGCTGCTTGATGTATATGCTGAGGTGCTGTGTGCTAGCATGTGAGCAGAACAGCTGTGTAGCCTAGCCATGCATTTTTTAAATACTGGCTTAAAACGACCAGGCTACTTCGGCACAGTGAGACATTCTTGATGTAACACCAACTGCAGCATGGTGGTTTGAGAATAATGCTACCAGACATGCCCTAGATATGGAGCTATGACATTTGAAGGCTTTTTTCTCCATGCCTTGTGAGCAAGCTGGGTTCTCCCTTGTGATGAAGAGGTGGCCTGGGTGAGGAAAAGGAATGCTGGGCAGCCCCATCAGGGGAGCTCCTGGAGGCAGTGGTTACACCTTAGCCTGCGCCAGTCTTTGGTAGTTGCAGACATAATACCAAGGGAAGAGATCAGGAAGGTGCTCTCTTGCAAACAGTAGCATATTTTACACTGGAAGTTATTTATTGTTACATTCAATTGAGTTCAGGAACTATTAACAGCAAATTGAAATGAATTGATTACAGCATGCTTCTACTAATGCTTATCAGTATGGCTGTCATTTTCATGAGGCCTTTCCATTCTCAGCTTTGTTGCTATTGAAGTAGTAAAGATTTGCAAGCCTGGATATTCTTTGCTTTAAGAGAGCTGCCTGAACTGCTCTGCTGAGATGATGTTCAGGGTATTTACCTATGTATTGCTCTCTTGTTTTAGCCACTGTTCAGAAAGTGCATTTGGAAGATCTTGTTAGGCACAATAAGGGATGGATTGTGGGCAGTCACGGGCAGGTCATCTTCAGAAACACCAGGTCTGTCTCTCCTGCCTTCCCACATGCTGCTGGTCCTTTCATCTTTCTTACAAGCCTCTGGACAGCTAGCACCCTGCAAATAGAAGTCATTTCCCACCCTCTGATTGGAAGAGAAACTAGAGTGAGAAATGTTTTCCTGCTCAGCTCATGAACAAACTGCTTTGCCCTTCTGCCAGTCTAAATACTTTGTTACTTTTCATCTGTTCAGCTCCGGGCTCTGCTTCTTAAGCAGAACCATGTGGGAGTGACATGATTGTTGTCAATCTTGCTGTTGCTTAGAGTTTTCTTATTAACAGCAAGAGAAATGAGCAGTGTGATATCAGTTTCATAATCTCGGTGGCACAAGAATGCAGGAGAAGTGCTGGATTTCGGTGTAGACATGGGGCTGAGTGCCTCTTTTTGTATTTAGAACGATGATTTCTCAGTCCAGGGGACTACAGATCTGGTGGTCTAAGTGGAATATCTTACTTTACAGAAACTGATGGTGTTAGCCCTCTCATTTTTTGAATAATCAGTGTGACCGGAGAGCAGGTTCTTAAAGCCCTAGTTAACAAGATCCTGTTTGCACCCTTGGCATCCTTGAGAATTCCATGCATTCCTGGCTTTCTTTCTGTAAGCATCAATGTGTTACCAGAAGCAAATATTTCTAAAAGCAGTGGCCTTTCCAGCAGTTGTCTCATAAAGGACTTCATGGCATCACTTTTCTGTTCCCAATTTTCTGACATGCTTGCATTTATTGATACAGCTGCTTAGGAACATGGACATCCCATATATTACTCTCGTCATCAGAACCTTTTTCCTCCTTATGGATGTGACGGTATTGAGATAAAACAGACAACTGTGAACTGCTCCTTTATTATTTTAGATTGTGCATTAATTTATTCTGTTTCATTGAAACTGGTTACCGGAAACATCCTGTATAGTTTCACTTTTGCTTTTGATCTGTTTCATTGGGCTTTCTAGATGGTTGTTTTCTTGGTGGTGGTAGTTTGGTTTTTCATTTTTTTATTTATACATGGTTATAATGCACTGCTGTTTGGGTTTTGAACACTGCAGGGAAACATTTAATCAATTGTAAGGTTTTCGTGTATCTTCTGCTGCAATTCTACCATTTTCACAAAACATACACTGGATGCAAAGCTCAGCAGCTCCTCTCCTCCTTGGCTTACAGCACTGAAACCTCAGTTGCTGCTGAACCCAGAACCCTGCCCCCCCGTGCTTCTGTTTCAGAACCCGGTTACATAGTGAGGCCATCCTAAAGTAATTGCACGTGATTGTGCTTGCAGAGATCTTCTGGAGGGTATGTAAGACTTGAAGAGAAGGTGCCTTGTTGAGAGAAAAAGCAATCCCATGCAAGTTGTGTAGGTAAATGCTGTGCTTTATCCCAGCTTCACACAATCCTGGGGAATCTTTAGTGCAATTTCCATTGCATAGATTTCCTACTGTGTTGAGGTACAACTGTAGACCCCACAGATTAGATACATTTGCACTGAGAGGTCTCTAATACTGCTGGCAACAAATGAGAACATATTTCTACCATCTCTTAACTCTGCATTATAGAGTTATATGCATATTTATGCATTATAGCGCGTAAGTATTTCTGGGTGTAAGGGTGGTTACACTTAAAAATAGACACTAATGTAGTTTGGGAACATGAAGTGCAAGAATGTATTCACAGCTCTCTTTGTATATTGAAATCATATTAATTGGTAAATCCTCATAGGGTGCATAACAAAACCTTCAAAAAAAAAAAAAAAAGAGTTGTATGTTAGATGCAGTGATCAATCATCTTCAGAGTTGTGTCTGAGTTGAATAACACAGCCGCTTCATCTGTCCTGTTGGAAGTGGAGGAAGGCTTTTTTTTTTTTGTCAGGTGTGGCTTTTTTGGTTTTGTTACTTATTTGTGCTTGTTGTTACTTATTCATTTGTTTTATATAATTCCCTGGTGTACTTAACTGTACTTTTCCCATTAATGCAAATAAAACAAGTTGTGGGTGTGTGAAAATTGGAAAATTTCCTCAGTGCTTGGCTTCTTCTCAATGCAGAGGGCTGATGTCAAGTTAGCCCAGCCTGCAGGAGCAGGAGGCCAAGCCATTAGTTTTTCTGTTTACCTTTTGCTACTGTTGGAACAACAAAGCAACATTGGAAGAAAAACCCACTCATTTAAGAATCCCATTTGCACCTTGCCCATTACATTAGAAAGAGTGCCGCCATCTAGGGAGATTCCTTATCTTTGTTTACAGAGTAGTGATAGAAGGCCTTTTACATGAGAGCAAAACCCTAAGGAGCCTGAGGTCAAGAGATTTTTTTTTCACCTATTTAGTTTGTGATAGTATAGTTGTGATAGAATGTAAGGGGAAGAAGTTTGTTGGGTTGCTTTGGCAGGGTGTTTTCAAAGTGCTGGTTGGTGCCTTCAGTCAAGTTGATTTGTGTAGAGCAGACTCTGGCCTTTTTGCAGATAAAAGCAAAGGATAAAATCTTTTGTCCTATTTAGATCAGCACAGCGCTCTGAGAACTCGGTGCTCAGGGAGACTTAACTAACTAACTTAACCTGCATAACCTTGTAACAGCTGAATAGCAAGCAGATGTGGTTTTCCTCTGAAACCGTTAAACAGATGTAAATCTTTAGGAATTTTTGCTGAATTTCATTACTTGGTCTTCCACTGGTGTAGTACTACCTGTTCTGTAGTTATTTTTCATCCCATAAACAATACTTAAATTGATGCAACAGGTTTGAAATGATTGCTTAGTTAGAGAGCCTTCTAGACAAAGATCTGATGTCCGAATACTCCCAAAGCTGGACTCCCATCTCACTGCAGCTATATAGCTGAGCAGTATCATAGCCACTAGTGGGACTTTTTGTCTGGCTCACGCTCAGTAGCCAAACAAGGAGCTCCAGTGAGTTTATTAGAAATTCAGGTAGAAATAACACAACTCCTTTAAGACCAATTAGATCTCCTTTACCCAGGAGTAAGACTGCAGAGAAAATGAAATCAGGTAAGAGACTTACACTTACTGCGGATCTGATGACTGAATATCATGCAACTCTCTTAAAACTCTGTGCTTCTGTTGAAGATCTTTTGTAATTCAATGTGTATGTATGGAGATGTGAGATAAGTATGTGGTGAAAAAAATGGTGTCATTCCTACTTCTGGTCAGTTCCCCTGCTGATACCTGAGAGATCTGGAGATTAAGAAATAAGTGGATCCTTATAGCTTCCTGAGGTCATGAGAAGGTCATTCACCTGTTTATCCACGTACATAAAAGATAGTAGTTTCCCTTTATGAAAGATGAGGGGCCTGGAGTGTTTCCAAAAAGCTACCACATAATTCTCAAATGTCCTTGGAATGAGGGGAGGATCTGTGGTGAGGAAATACAAATAACCAGGCATAACAGTACCAACCCAACTTCTCTTCTGGTTCTGCACAAGCAGGTTTTGTTGACATTTCTTCAATGGGTTTGCTTGTTCTCTGGCTTAAATGTCAAGGATCAGATTATGGCAGGTCTGGCACAGATGTGAAAAGGTAGGGAGAAAACATGGCACAGTCCAGCCACAGCCTCTTCTTACCCTGTTAAGAATGGCTGCTGAAAGGCAGACTGGCTCTTCCTCTCTCCAAACTGGATAGTGAAGCAGATCTGGCTGTTTGAAAAGCCCCTAATCTGACACATTTCCTTCACAAATACCTAGATGTATTGTACCCAAATCAGAGGCCCACAGGGAACTCATAAAAGCAGTGTTACGATGTCCAAAGTAGAAAAAAATATGACCAGCTCATGAGAATAATGCACACTTGCGTTTTGAAAGTATTGCTGTGCAGCTGTGTGGTCTTCTGAGTCAGAGAACTGGGATTTTCAAAAGCTGTTCTTTCCAATCGCTTGGCATCTCCACGTAATCAGAGTCTGACATCAGACTCTCCACTGGAACTGCTTGAGCTATTAGGATGTGAAGAGCAAAAGCCTTCTGCATTACTGAGTGTGCGTGTGGGGGGAGTTTTTTCACTTCCTTTGATGTATTAGCATCAAGAGAGGGAGTCTTAGCTTCATTCCTAATTGCTTCTCGTCTTTGAATTTATATACCAATATGTAACTAACTGCAAAGGGAGATAGCAGAATTTGTAAAAAGTTCAAAAAGGCAGGGCTTAGAGCATGATTAAAATAAAAGATAGCATACAGTGTGTGCTGTTTTTAGCTGAAGTATCTCCCCAGAATACTTTCCATTTCCATTTTCATTATATCTAACCACTTCTAATGTGCTGCTCAGTTTAACAACAGGCATGTTTTTAGGGTAGATTTTATAGTAGATATATACCCACTGTGTTCTGAACTTGAGACTTTAAATTGCAGTATCTGTTTTGGACAATCTTTTCATATACCTTCTTGGCTGAAGGCAGGAAAAAAGCAGTAGTGATGGAACCTAATTAAGCCTGTGGCTTAATTACATCAGGACTTCTATGCTTGAAATGCTGCTAGATTCAACGGGAGCTGTGTGGCTCTGCCATGTGAAGTCCCAGCAGAGAATGGCTTTTTTTTCTTTTTTTTTTTTTAATAGGATCACTGTAATTCTTACAAAGCCGCTATGGTTTTCACTTTCTTTACAGCTGGACTTTGAACTACAGCCACTCAGGCTGAGTCCCTGAGAAAGTTTGGAGGAGCTTTCTTGCTTGAGTGTACACGTGATTAAGGAGAATGAGCATAGAGTGGTGTATTTGTGCTATAAACATGTATAGCTTGCTCTGGCCTCTACAGCTTTTCCTCTGCCTTCTCTGACTTTTTTTTTTTTTTTTTTTTTTTTTTTTTGCTAGCTTGCTGGTGTTTGAAAAGGCCCTTAAGTGGGTCTGGAGGGAGGGCACGTTGGAGGGAAAAGGCAGTGATCCTTCAGAGCCACGTGTAATTTTCTGTGGCTGCAGAATCAGGACATTTTGAGGCATGAATTATGTGGGGTACGCTGAAAAATACCTCACTTTGCACAGGCTTTGGATTGCTATGATAAGGTGTGATTTAAGTGAAATGAGAGATTAATTAGAGATGATTAAATACTTATTACGCAAATCAGAGTGGGTCCTAAGAAAGGATACTCCCCAGCTCCATCTCCCCTTACCCTCCTAAGATTTGTTTGCTGACTTGCAGGAAGTTCTTGGCATGGCCCTTTCTTTGCTGAAGAGACCTTTGGTGAAGTGTTGTGTGAGGGAGGATAGTCAAGAGAGGTACAGTGATTCCTCAAAAACAGATAAGTATCTCAAGGATTGACCATTGGCTTTCATGTGACCGTATCTTACCCTGGAAGCTACTTAGCTCAGCACGGCTCAAGTTTTGAATGCAGGCATCTTCTTTATTTATTTATTTATTTTTTTCCCTCCTCCACATTCTCCTGGCTTTCCTTTAGCCCAACAGTTTTAACATCATTTTATGGGCTCCTGTCCCAGCATGCTTAAGATAGCTTGTTTTCTCTCCTGGGTTCACTCTTTCCCCTAGGTCAAGTATTGCTGCAGCAATCTGAAGTCTTGGTCAGCATGGCAGATTGCCTGAAGTCTTGCACACAGTTAGCACACCAAAGCTAAACTTTCCCTATGGGATGGATTATTCTGACAATACCATTTTTAACCTGGTTTCCTATTGAAACAATAGCACACTCTGCATGTATAGCAGGGGAGTGGGTAGGCATACCTATATATCTCACACCAACCACTTTAGAAACTTTATATCTGTTATTCAACTACAATCTCAACTGCATTGCCACAGGGTAGGAATCATAAAAGATGCTGACAGGTAAGGGAAAGAACAGGCTATTACTGCTGCATTTGAAGAAAGGGCTTGTTCTTTATTAGACACTAGAAACTCCACTGGGGAAAGAATCCCATATAAATGCTCCAAACCAATAAAAAAAAAGCGCTCCAGTTGGAGCTCACATTTTCTTCAATGTGAAAGTCAGTCCTTTGCATGACATAAAAGCTGGAGAAAACCAGGCTTCATTAGTTCCGCTGCTTGCAGAACTGCATGTTCGTGTTTCTTGTTCCCCTCTAGAATTACTGATGATGTCTTTGCAATTTTAGGTTTTTTTTTTTTTTAAAAAAAAAACTTATGCCTTGAATGACTTTCCTTTTAGGACATCCTATACCCTGTTCCTTTTTTTGTGAGGGATGCACCTATGCCTTTACCTCTGTCTTATCACTGAAGGCAACCTCCTCTCATCGTAAGAATGAACAGTATTAATTTTTATAGCTGTGGTTTATTCTCCATTGATTATCTTTAATGTGGTACTGTCTTGTTCAGTTAATAAACTACTGATAACCTGCTAAGTTTTAATTAACCTCCCTTCCCCCAAACATAACCTGCTTTTAATAGACGTTATAAATGCATTCATTATGGCTGGCTCATTAAAATCACTATTCTAAGTTCCTTTACTTTGAAATTGCACTCTAGCTGAAGTATATTCTATGGCAATCTTCTTGTAATTGCTCTCCTAGTAGCCTGAAGTATGTACCATAGTTCCTGATTTCAGCAATATTTTTTGGCCTCTGTTATGACTACCACAGCCTTGAATCCACTTCAGTGCCGAGATAAGCTGTGTTCTAGATAGCATCCTCTTAATGAAGAACTCATAGGCACCCACCATAGAACCCACTGAAGATATGCTGTTAGCTCTCTGTCACTGTTAGGACGTGGCTGCCCAGCTGTTGTGAATCAGCACGTGCAGCCTGTGAGCCATCCCTCTTTAAGCACAAGTGGCCAGAGCAACAGTGATTGGGATGCAGATGTCTCCAGTTTCACTCTTGCTCACTGTTGGGCCAGCTGACATGCTGAGGGCAGGGCTGTGGGCCGCATGCGTGGGACTGCCTAAGCACCAGTACAGATCATATGACATATCATAGAATCATAGAATATCCCAAGTTGAAAAGGTCCACAAGGATCATAGGGTCCAACTCCTGGCTCTGCACAGCATCACCTGAAATCAAACCCGATGTCTGAGAGTGTTGTCCAAATGCTCCCTGAACTCCGGCAGCTTGCGTCCATGCCCACTGACGTGGGGAGCCTCTTCTCTGAGCTGAATAAACTAAGGGACCTCAACTGCTCCTTATTCATCTTCACTTTTAGACCCTTTAGTCCCATTACCATCTTTGTAGCCCTGAATACAGCCCTAACACACCTGCTGTCTGCCAGCAGCGCCACCATCCCCATACAGCAGATCGGTAGGGCGGTGATAAGATAGCTGTACTCTATGAACTGGTGTGCAGTTGCATTGCACCAGGCGCTTGTTGTGCTGGAGATGTTCCGTGCTGTGGTGCTCTAGGCCTGATCCGTTCGGAGGAAGCCTGCTGCAGTACCTGGGAGGCAAGCCAGGATTGCAGCCCTGACTGGGGGTCAGCTGTGGAGAGGAGAGAGGCCAAGGCTGAGAGGCCTGGCTGAGAGGAGAGTGGGGTGGGCTAGGCATACCAGGCTCTCACTCAAGATTTGGAACTTCATCAGGAAGCTGTTCTTCATAGTGTAGGTGGTGGAGTGCTGGCACAGGCTGCCCACAGAGGTTGTGCAGTCTCCTCCTTGGAGATCTCTGACAGCCTTCTGGATGTGATTCTGGCACACTGCTCTGGGTGTCCCTGCTGGACCCAGGCTACGTACCCAGCTTACACTATAGGCATTTTAAGGACCTCTGTCAATACATGCAAAATTCACTGGGTAATTCTCTATCAGGTCCAACAATAAAATCATCTGCCTGCAATATAAAGTAGAAATAACCTCTGTTTGAAGAGCGTTGGGTCTGCAAGTGAATGAATGGGTTACAACTATCTTCCATAGCTATAATGTGGCTATTCATTTATGAAATTGTCCAAGTGGAACTTAACAGAAATTATTAATGTAGATTAGAAGTATTTTTCATTTATCTGCTTGTTCCTAAGTGCTGTGCTGAACAACCCAGCAGAATGGAAATTTGTTAAAGGAAATGAGAGGTAAATGCAAAATATTGCAGTTCAGGGTGATTTTTTTTCTTCTCTTTCTGGATTGGACTTCCTGATTGGCTGTAGGTTTGACTTGATAAACAACAGTTTGGACTGCGAGACTAAAGGATTCTGCTGCCATAAAAAAGATGAGTGTGCCCACCTTCATGCAGACCGTTCTTAACAGTAGTTGGAATACAAGAGATTTGGACAGTATCTCCTTCCTCAAAATTCTGTGTGCCACTGGAAGAAAAACATTTTTTTTTAATGTATCTATGTACACAGAGGTGAAAAAGAAATAAATATCAGTGAAGATGCTCGGCCAGAAAACATTGGTCATTGAGCCTAGAAAAGCTTAATAGAGGTGAGAAGAAATTCTGCAGCTATATCAGCTGCAATATGCTGAAAACAGAGGGAGATTCCATTAATACAGTTCCTATGGCAAAGTTAGCAGTTGAAGGTAATGGATGTGTCTTGTTCTTTCTCCCTTTAACTTTGTGTCTTCATCCAAAGGGACCCTGTGGTAGAGTTCACTTTCTCCTCCTCCCCTCCCTCTCCCACTGGAAGTTTAGTCTTGCCTTGAGGAATTGTGGTGATACTGATAGAAACTCTTCTATTGGATGTAGGGGGTGATCATACCCCAGAAGTGGGGTACATTTTGCTTGAGTCTGTGGGAATTATATTGTTTTATTGTCCGTATTATTCTGACTTGGAGGAGTAAAGGAGTGGCTTTGCTTTTGAATTGCCTCTGCTATATTACAGGGAGGGCTGAAAAATAAAAATATAGAAAACCTTAACCTAGTTCATGAAATTAATCCTTCCAAGAGAACAGATGTGAAAGTGAAAGGTAAAGCGATGCGAGCCTACAATGTAGTTTGCAGATTCACTGAAGGAGTGTTTTATACTCATATTTATTGTTGCACAGAAATCTCTCCACTGTTTCTTTTTTTTAAAAAGTCCAACTTTAGGCTTGTTAAATAAGTCTCAGTAGAAGTTGGCACATGCTCACCTTGTTTGCTGCAGCTTCTTGATTCTAGCGGCATGAGCCAGATGGACAGAGCCCTAGAGCTGAATTCTGAATTAAATGCTCAAGCATGGGAGTCTGGAGCTGGCTGAGTCAAACTTTGGCCAACACTTCAGTACTTCTTAGTCCAAGATGCATCTGCTGTGTCAAAGTGCTTACTGTTTTTTTTTCTTTCAGGCTGTAGAACTTGGTATATAATTTAACATTCTGATAGCCAAGAATATAAGGTGGTGGTGTGGCCCTCTCTGGTGCATCTCAGCCTCCAAGGGGCTGTGTCAATGTGGTAGCATGGGAGGGGAACAGTTGTGTGGATCCCAGAAGAGCCACCCTGGGAGGGTGTTCAGGCCAGCATCTCTTTTTTCACTGCCAGGGAAGTTTTCCATCATGGAGCAGTGATGAATTCCTGTGTGTGCCTCGTGTGGCATGATTACCTCTGCTAGAGCAGGTTCCGTAGGCCTGGGCGAAGCTGAAACTTGCTCACAGGCAGCAATGCTTCAACAGGACAGAGCTTCTGAAACATTTTCAATACCACTGCATCCCCCAGAATAAGCCTGCTGCCCCACAGAAAGGCTGACCTCCTGACATTTCAGAAAACCACACTGAAATGACAACATTTTTTTCTACTAATGGCCTCTGTGCCTACTGCTTAATTTATGTGAACACATAGCAGGTGGCTTTTGGGTGGGCTAGTGGCTATGTGTAAGTGGCTGGGAGATGTCAGGAGGAGACCCAGCTCCAACATGGTGCTCAGTCCCTCCCCTGTTAGAGTCAGCTGTGCAGGAGCTGAGCAGGAGGGCCCAGCAACTAAGACACTGGTGCTGAGAAGACCTGGATTCATCTCCTGGTGACCCATATAAGCTTGGGTGAAGGTTATTAGTGGGATTCAGATCACAAAGCTTTAACAATGTAAACTTGAGGCAATCCATCCCATTGTAAGGTGGGTCTTACTCCTGAACAGAGAAAGTTTCTGGATTGTATGCTTGGAAGAGTCTTTTAACTTCTGTTAAAGGGAGTGGAGTAAGTAATGCTGTCAGGTCTGCAGGCCTCTGTTGCTTGGTTCTGTGGCCTTCTCGGAGGTGATATCACACAAGCAGTGAGGATGGGATGGGTTTTTCTGTCTGGTGGTGGATAATGTGCAGGTACCCCAGGCACACAGACCTGCTTTGTAATGATGAACAATTTGCAGGGCTGAAAATTTCCCACATCAAGAGTGTTTTGGTCCTTAGTGGACAAATACTTCCAGTTTCTGGTGCTGTTCCACCTAATGAAGGTACTATTTCTAAGTGGGATATTCCATTCCTCCCTCGTAAGCAGGATTTCTTGTTGCTGAGAGCCACATGTTTTGCCCCTTGAGTACCAACCCAAAGTTTGCACTTACCAACCTTTCTTTTGAGTCCTGGATTGTAGAGGAGAGTGAGCTTTTCTGTGTTAGAGACAACACGTCCTGGTTAATTACAGTCATGTAAGGATGAGGTTGTACCATGGGACTTGGTTTAATTAAAAAAAAAAATGGTGCTGGGAAGTTTAATAAATGTCTGATGTGTTCTGTCTGGATGCCGAGTGCTAATGCTGTAGTTCTCTTCAGGAGCACTCAACTTCACTCAGAAAGAACCAGCTGAGCTTGACATCTGCACTAATGAAAGGGGAGGATAGCTTTTCATTATCTGTCCAACCGGGCTGGTGCCTGGCATTGCACTTTTCACAGCTTGGGCTTTGGAAAAGGGGTTGTGTGGGTAGTGGTGTTGGAGGAAAACTTGCATTGCAGAGTCTAAGGCTTTTTCTGTATAGTGGAAAAATCACGATCGTGCATGTGAAGTGTGGACTTAGAGCAACTTTGTGTGGGTGGTCTTATTTTGATTCTTCTCCCTCCAGCCCCTTTCCCTTCCCACTCACTTATACCGAAGTCTGTCATCTATTTGTCTTGAGCTTTACTAGCAATCACAGATAATATACAACAAAAACAATAATAAAGTGTCTGTGTATGCAGTTGCTCTGAACTGTAGAAGCCACAAGATCTCCTAGACATGCTTTTTGTTAATACTAGCTCGTGAGAGACCTAGCGCTCCATGCTGCCCGTCTGTTAGCAGCATGTTTAAATGTGATTAATGTGAAAGTTGCAAGGATTGCAGATAGCTTTTGCTAGTCTACAACAGAGCCTGTCACTGTTAATCTTTCACAGTATTAAAAGCTTAATATAGTAAATCTAATGTTATGGAAAGCTGTAGCTTTGCTTTGTTACTGTCACCTTACTGTATTATTAAGCTAATGTTCCCTTTTCCTCCATAGCTCATAAGCACAGTAGAGGCAGTATAGGTACCATTAACCTGTACAAGAGTATTTAAATGATCATATATATATGAAGTCTCTCAGGAAAGAGATGCTACAGCATAAAAGGATTCAGGGGAACATTCAATTTGGTTGGGATTCCTGAGCAGTGCTGGCCAGGGCAGGCTCGCCCTTCCCCAAAACCCTCGGAGACAGGAGTAGTCATAAGTGATGCCTTGCTGTAGTAGTTCTTTGTTGTGACCACTCTGAGATTAGAATTTATTTAGTCTTGCCCAGCCATGAAAGGAGCCCTACCTCATCAGTAATGCCGATGGTACTTAATCATAACTGCTGTGTGTTTAACAGAAGTCGCAGGCAGCATTAGCGGTGCTGTGGCAGAAGCTGGGACTGCCTGCTGGAGCAGGTTGATGCTACGGGAAACAAACAGAGAAGGGCCCAGGGAAGCAAAACTGCATTCTCTGTGTGTAACTGCTTATGTTGGAAAGGATCAAAGAAACCATAATGAGGCAGTATCTTTTTTCTTTTCTTTTTTTTTTAAAGAACATTTTAGAAGAATGATTCAGTTAAATAGTCATTTACTCAAGATCTGCAGGTGGCTTGTAAAGTGTAATTAGATCCCCCTTACCTTTTCAACCCGGATCTACAGCTTTGTTCATTTTGGTTGGGATGTGTCCATGTGGTGTTTGTGAAGATTCCCACTCTTAAATTTACAGTGGGAGATTGGTGGAGGGGAAGGCTTATTATAAAACTTGTCATTATGTGGCATGATTACAAGGTGCTTTTGGTTCCAGCGGGGACAGCAATGGTGCTTTGGTCCGGACATGTCAAAACTGCTTTTAATCTGTAAGGTCATCAGGCACCGTAGGACAAATTGAGACCTGCTTTTTGCTAAAGCACTCCTTCAGTTCCATCACACAGAGCTTCTTCACAGCAGCCAAGTGGCTTGTCCACATCCAGCCACTGCAGAGAGTTGAAATCAGATCAGATAGGATAGTGCTGTCAAAGGGGTAGTTACTAAATGTACAGTCCGAGATCAGACCAGACTCTGTAGGATTTTCTAGTTCTTTTGTGTACCTCTCTATAATCCAGTCTTTGAAGCATTTAAGAGCTCGAGGTGCCATGATTAAAAGCTTCAAGTACTATTCTTTTTCATTGAGCCTCTAAGAGGATAGGCAGCAATTCCAGTGCTCTGAGCTGCTGTGAGGACTTATAAAGAGGACAGATCTCACTTGCCTTTAGTGAGATGTGGTAACACACACATCACTGGAAAGATGAAATTGCTCCGTTGTGATCCCTGGAGGCTCCTGTGGCACTCCCTGGACTTGCAGCTACCATTTTTGCTCCTGCCTTTCCTATGGATTGCAGAATGATGTATACTGAATAACTGACACCAGAGAGGTGGTGGGTGCCCCATCCATGGAGACACTCAAGGTCTGGATGGGGCTCTGATTACCCTGATGTGGCTGTAGGTTTCCCTGTTCATTGGAGGAGAGTTGGATTATATGACCTTTAAGAATCCCTTCTAACTTGAACAGTTCTGTGATTCTATGATCCAGTGTCTTCCCTCCATCCTCAACAGGATGTCGTGCACCAAAGACTTTAGGCAGAGAGCTGAGGTGAGGAACCTACAACATAGAGTCTATCTGGGCCTGGCTTTGCTCTGCACCTCCCCTCAGCTCTCTGCAAGTGACAGATTTGGCTCGCACTCCACAAGAAATCCCGAGAGTTTCCAGATTGGTTTTTCAGAGCTTTACAAAAGTGTTCATAATAGTGTAGAATATGTTTACAGGAGTCCTCATGTATCAGCTTGATCCTGTACTCGTGATGCTGGAATCTTCTTGGAAAAGAACTCCCAACTTGGGAAATGAGGGAGAAAGGGGAAGGGTCATTTAACTGCACTTTGCATGTTCACTTAGTTTTCATCTGAATTTTTAGCTGCTGAAAAGTGGAGGAAAGAAGATTTGGTAAACAAGTGTGTATGTTTTGTCTTCAGCGGCTGCCTACTCAGGCAAGGGAAACATGATTTAGCTGTTCCTTAGTGCTGATGTATCAGAATTGGCAAACGCTGAACACTTCTGCTACTGGATCTGCCCCAGTTGCTTGACGTGCAGCGATGAATGGAGGAACATTCACCAACGCTGTTGCACAAACAACCAAGCTAATAAAAAGCAGCTGATTATGTCATTGTAGACTGTAGAAACTCTAGAGCAGCAGTGAGATTATTTGAAAACAGATGTTCTTATCTGGGAGCTCTTAGAAAGGTAGAGCAATAGTGTCTAAAGGGGAAAAAACACAGAAATACACCTGACAAATCCTAGCAGGAGAGGCACAAAACAGCGTATCTATCTTGTCCTTATTGGTTCAGTACCAAGGGACATGGTTTAGTAAAGAAGTACTGGCGGTAGGTGGGTGGTTGAACTGGGTGATTTTTGGAGCTCTTTCCAACCTTGGTGCTTCTATGATTCTATGACTTCTGTAAGAATTGGTGCCTTGGATCCTTAGCCTTGGTCTGAGTTTGACTGTGAACTTAGCTTTGAATGCTGCCACTGATAATTGGAGCCATGCTGGCATTCTCCAGTGGGAGATTTAACTTAGAGGGAAAAGTTTTTTTTTTTTTTAAGGGGACAGTCTAGAAAGAAATAGCAGTTGGAAAAAGAAAAAAAAGAAAAGCTCTGTGAGAACTGGAATTATACAAACCATCTGTCTGGCCTCCCATAAAACGATACCGGCCTTTTGTACCTCCGTGCAAGTGGTATTTAACCCTCGCTATCATTACGGCACGCTGCCGAGACAGATGAACTCGCTCAGGCGATGCCAGAGCAGGGCCTGGGAACAAAGCACAGGGTCTGTGAGGGGCTGTGGGGCTGTCAGCAAGGCCAACCGTTAGCTCATTATTCAGGCAGACAAAGCTGCACACCCTCATGAATCACGGCCGCGCTTTTTTCTGTCTTTCTTCCCCTCTCTGAGGTAGCTCTCAAAGACAAGCGGGCTTGTAGACAGTCCCAGAAAGCTGGCCTATTGTCTCCATCAACGTTTCTCTGCCCTCTGGAGGCAAAAGCTGTCCCGTCGCATATGGCCTGGCTTGTATCAAGGCTCCCTGCTCCCAGGTGCCGGCATGGGCAGGGTGCAGCACGTCTGCCCATCTCCTCACACAGCCTCTCTGGTACAGACAGCTCTTGGGAGGTGTAAATGGTATTTTTCCTATGCACCTCACGGCAATCCTACACTGAAATGGGAAAAGTGTACTCGGGAAAGTAGTTTTGATCAGAAAAGCCATAGCGAGTACCAGATGGCTTGAGCAAAAAGTGCAAGAAATACAGTAGTAGAAGTAGTAACAACTGCCCACACATGGAGCTTTATCCCAGAGAAAGCAGGATCGCTTTCATCAGGTTCCCTGAATCATCAGCATTTCTAGCTCTTATGTGTTGTTTTTTTTTCACTCTGTATGTTATTATTGCACATGCTATTATCAATTGAGCTTGCTTTTTCTGCTTTTTTTTTTTTTTTTTTTAATTCTTTTAAAATTCTCATAATCAGTGATGAGACTTGTCCAGCAGCTCTGCGGGTTACCTGTGCATTGCCTGGGAACACTATGGAATTGGTCTAATTTCTCTGAATACCCACTTGTTCTTGCATTACAAAGCTGGATAATTAAAGAATCCTGGAGTTCTTTCTCTGTGCTATTCATTACTTTGTGTACCTCTTTCATGTGCCCTTATATCTAAATTAAACACATCAGCCCTCTTCAGTCTCTCTCCATCTGTAGATCTTTTCATGCCACTAATTATTTTTATAAGCTGTTTCTGGAACTCTTATTTCTCTACATCTCTCACCACTCAAATAAGGCTGCAGGCAGCAGTGTCCTTATGTGCGTGCATTCTGTGAGCTCATTTCTCTTCAGTTTCTCTCTTTGCCCTCCCTGTTTCTCTGGGTTCAGTGCTTCAGCCATTCCCAATTGTGCCATCTAATCCTGATGACTTCAGCCGTTGTAAGTAAAGACTACAGAATCCTTCATTTATACGTATTAATCTGACAAATGACTAAAGCTACAGGCCCGAGTATCTTGGTTAGTTGCCATATTCATTTGCTAATCGCTAACTCAGTTGAAAGACCTTCTTCTTTATTAAAAAACAAGGATGGTCTTTTAAGAACAGTATTTTGCAAGAAGAGAAAGCTGTGTTTGTTTTGAAAAGAAGATTTATTGGGATGATATAACTCAACTCGCGCTATCTCCTCACCTGTTTTTCCTCAGGGAGGCCATCAATCTTTATTAGCATTTCTAAATCAAAAGATAAAAATGATAGACAAATTCCAAAATGGATGAAAATACTAACATGAGCTGAAAGAGAAATCCCTTCTCTTTAATACCTGTTGAAATTGAATTCAAAGAGGAGCTAGTTTGCTATAGGTGCGTGGGATCTGAGAGCAGTTTTGTGGCTCCAGTGCTTTGTAACAGGAGAACAGACAGAAAGCACAGTAATGCATGGGTTCCATTTGGAAGGATTTATCATCTGAATTTCTAATGCTGGGCTTCCTGTTGTTTGGCAGCCACATGCCTCACACAAAACAACTATGAGTGGGTCCTGGGCCTAGCAGAGTATAGTTTCTCTCCTTATTTGACCATTGCCTTTCTTGAGCAACCTGTGCACAGCGGATGCTTTCCTTACTCAGGCTGTCCTTGCCCCTGGTTTTGGCACTTCTGCCTCCACAACAGCATTAATAAGCATTAATAAGATGTTCATTCTTTGTCTAGGGATGTGTGTTTATGCTGCAGTCCCCATTCCAGCATTGGTTTGGCAGAGCTTAATTTTCTGTCCCCTCATTTGTGCCATGCTTGCACCCATGGGGGACCATGGAGTTCAATAAGAGTAGGACTCTCACAGGAAAAGATGGATGGTGAGCAAACTTTCATTTTCAGCCAAAATGGGCTGGTAGAAATGCTGCCTGGTGCACTTTGAACAAGGAGAAGAGGAGACCTTGAAATGCTTTCATGAAAAAAATGAAGCTTGCCTAGTGTTTGGAGGATGAAGGTTTCAGAGAGGAGCTGTTATTCAGACCCCCAGCTATCACTGCAGGAACATATGCTGAAAAAGCACCACTTGGACTTGTAGCATTGGAGCTTGCTCTCATTTCGGGAGAACACTGCAGCTGGAGTCATACACTGATGTTTAATAGCACTTCTGTGGCTACCTGAGCTCTCTCCTCACCTTAGAACATAGTTATGATGCCTGCCCTTTGTGGAAGAAAAATACTTCCTCCATGCATTATTGAAGAAAAAGATTGTTTTCAGTCAACCATGCACTAGTGCCTCCCTTCATATCTTACAGATAGAAAAGTGGCAAATGGGATTGAGAAAAAAGATTGTTTTCAAAATTCTCCTTCCATTTTTTCTTTTTCCTCTTCCATTAAAAAAAAATAGCCTTGTGACTCCAGCAAGGTGAAGAGCAGGGGAGCAAGGGAAGCACTGAGCTTATGCAACCGTGATCTTTAACAGAATTTGAGCAGGGCAATCTTAGCTGGATTTCTAGCATCCGTAGATATATGTACATGCATATTATGTATCTATTTATCCATATGTTTGAAGTATAATATCTTCATTTACTAGACTTACTCAGGCCTTTTAATTTCTTTCAAGACTCTCTGCAACTGGTGGTATTTTATTGTGTATGGAAAAAAAGGCAAAATCCAAGCCTTTTCTATTTGCAGATAAAATGTACTACAGATCCAGTGATTGATTTTCCTGCTTGACTCACTGGCCATGAATTAGTCCACAGATCTTCAGAACTGAAGAACACTGGGTCAGGGTTGAAACTGTGGACTGTGTCAAACAATCAGGGCAAGAAAACATATTTTCTGATTTATTTTTCCTGCTTCATCTAATGCTGTACACTGTTGGAACTAAACAAAATGAGCTTTGCAACCTGGAGCACAGCATTAATTTATTTTGCAAATAGGCTTTGGTTAGCAAGGTATAGTCAGTGTTGACACTTGGTTGCTGAAAACAGTGATTTTTATAAAATACCTAATCAATGTTGGTGTCCAACAGTACTTTTAATACAGAAGTCAAAAAGTGTGTGCTCCTAGAGCAAATGAGACTGGGAGCCCTGGAAGGGCCAACCTGTGTGAGGCAATGGCAACATACCTGGAATGTGTGCTGTGTAATGTAACCCTGAGGAGGGTTGCCAGGTGAAAATGCAGCAGACTTGGGCTGCATCTCTCCTACAGAAGCAATGCTTGCCTGCTGACTTGAGGGTGGGCACCTCCAAGGTATCAGGGATGTTGTTTCTTCCTGGGTTGAATTTCCAAAATGCCTTTTTTGTTGTTGTTGTCAAGGTCACGCAGTATGCTTGGGAGCTTCTCTCAGTGATGTCTTTCTGGCAAAGCTCTTAACCTTACATTTTCTCAGACAGACCAGTACATATGAGAAATCAGCTGTTCTAGCGATAGGAATTTTATCTCAGGGATGTTCACCAATACTGAATTCTGGTCCAACACCTGGAGCTAGGTTGGTGTGTCCGAGTGTTCAAAGCCAAATGAGAAGTAGAGGGAGATTAGAATGGACACAGAAGTCTTAGAGAGGGCAGGTGCCTTGCTTTATCAGAGGATGCATATTTTTACAGAAGCAGTCTTGGTTGAGCCTTTCTTTCAGAGAAGCATTGGTCTTTACATGGCACTAACTTAAGGTTTAATTAGGTTCCCATTCTAGTCTCTGGGTCTGAAGGGAGAGGGAAGGGGTATTCAAAACTCCAAAGGATGTGATTAGAAATTGGACTAGTCTGAGGAGGGAATAAAATCTGCCTTTCTCTCTTTGTCTCTCTCTGGAGTGTAACAGCTGGTTGGGGAAATTTACTTCTCATGATTGAGTGACCTGATTTTGTCTCCCACTTGCACAACACAGCCTCTTAGAAGAAAACGGCTAGTCTTAAATTCATACATAATTGCACAGCAGGGAGACAGAGTTTAAAAATGCAGATTCCTGGGTATTGAGCAGCAGCAATCTGTTTTGAACCCTTGAACTTCCTTTGTTGTTTAAATGGCCACCTACAGAACCAGGCTGTAGAGAGCAGCAGAAACACAGTAGCTTCTTTTATATGGGGAAAAAAGTATCTTCCCCCACCCCTCCTCTTTTCCCTTCCATTCTGAAATGAATGGATACTCCATCCCTATAAGAGAGGGCACTAATTATGGAACTAGACTATGTACATCTAAGCTATACAGTAGCAATAAATCGGGGTATATTCTGCTAATCAGCCCTACAGAACTTGAATACAGCGTTGTCTTTCTTTTCTCGACAAACTGGGTTACTTGTTTCATTTCATTGGTTTTCTCTTTGAGTCTTAGGAGCTGGGTATGCACAAGCCTCCTCCTACCTGTATCAAAAGGGCTACTATTTGCATCTTTACCCTCAGACATTCAAAATGCATACTCTTACTACAATTTCTGCAGCTGAACAGAATATAGAATGTATGCGCCCTACTGTTGTTGTCCTTCATATTAATTATATTAAGTGCTATAAATGTAAATTTATGCTGTGAATAGGGTTTTATGGAGCCTGCATTTGTATTTTATCATACTTGCCAAAGTCTTAATGTAAAGGGCAATGTTTGGTAAACATACTGAGAGGAACCTACATGAATATCAACAAGAAAATTAAAACAGTGTGAGATACTTTATTTCATGTAAATGACTTTCTAAACCTTCAGTTTTACAATTTGCATTTTTCATATTAAAAACAAAACCAAAACACCTGAGTTCAAGCAAATCACCTTAACTGTAAGTGCAGGGGGGGAGGGAGGATAAAATTTTGTGGCATGCATGATTTTGAGATAAAAATGCTTTACTCCTCTATATGGGAACTGTTGAGTCATGGCCTGAACCACTGATTGATCATGTGAGGCAAGGACTGAGTTAGCCATGGGAGCACAGGTGAAGGCAATTTGACCCCATTTAAGGGCTGACTGCCACAGGGAAGAACGTCTTTCTGGAGATCTCTCCTTTGTGGAGTTTTCCACTGTGAGCCCAGCTCCTCGGGTATGGACAGGCATTTCTTCTTTGATTGTTTCTTTTTCACCATGATAATCTTTCCAACTATGACACCTGTAAAGTACTATCATAACTCTGCTACTCTTCCAACTGTACACTCCTCAGTTACTTGCCTTAGGATATACCTGTGCTGCAGTAACCTTCTTTTACCCCACTTAAGCTAAGGTAAGGAGAGGAAAAACAGTCGTATTGAGAAGAGAAGCTCTTTCACGATTATGCCATCATTGTGCAGGCTTATAGCCAGGCTAGAACTTGAGCAGAGCTTCTGTGAGGTTTGGAAGCTCTGCAGCAGCCTTTCAGTATGGGACTGACACATTTTTATGGGGCTTTTTATTTAAAAAGATTTAATTTTTATTTTATTTTATGGGGCTACACATTTTTATTCAAGTTGCTATCATTTTCTGGAGGCTGGCCCTTTTGGATAAGATTGCTTCGAAAAGCCTAACATTGTTACGGTTTTGTATTGGGCTACCAAGAAAACTAGTGCTAAATTTTGTTTTTTGTGTACTGTGTGCATGGCTAAGGTCCTCTATCTTAAGGGTGAGAATGTCTAACTAATTGGCTCTGTAGCATGCCCCAGTGCTGCAAGGTGATACCACGTTACCATCCCCAAGCCTGGTGAAGGGACTGCCCTAAGGGAAGCGCTGCTATATACGGAACTCCTAGCTGTAGAAGTTCTTGAAGAATACTCTGGCTTTGGAATATGTGGTTTGAGAGTGCTGTGATTGCTGCCTAGCTTGGAGCAAAGTGGTACTTATCTTATTGTTGAGACTCATGTTTGACTTTTGCCTGCTTCTGCCTAGCAGCCATGCCAGTGTGTCATACGTATTTCAGTAGCAACCTGTGGTTGACCATATCTACCAGAAGGAGCTGAGTCTTGTGGAAGAGAATTGCTGTGATGCAGCTGGGGTTATGCCACGTAACAGCAGATATCTAGTGGGAAGTGGATCTGCTCAATGTGAGGTTGACCAGACAGAGTTAAGGTCTGCAATCCCTCTCCTAACAAGTGATCTGGTCTCAGTGGTGCACATCCTCTTTCATGACATGACCCAGGACTTTCCTACGTATTGAGAAGGAAGATGCTTGAGAAGTCTCCTGTTGGATGGGCATAACGAGCCAGTATAGCCACTCCACAACCCAGAGCACAATCCCAAATGTTTCCCAAACCCGAAAGATTGTTTTGTATATATATATATATTTGCAATATATATACGAAAACAATCTACTTCTTGCAGGCGGAGAAATGGCTTCATACTAATGCTTGGGCATTAAGAGAGTTTTCCAGCCAAAAAAAAATAAAAAATAAAAAAATTCTGCATTGAAATTATAGCTTGATTGGTGTATGGGAATTTCAGAATCACGGCCTGAACCTCTGATTGACCACCTGAGGTGAGCCATGAGTCAGCCACAGGAGCACAGCTGAAGGCAATTCACCTGTGCTGCCGGAAGGGGTGGAGCGTGGCTGCACCTCTCCTAGACCCATTTAAGAGCTGGCTACCGGGGGGAAGGATCTCTTCTGGGGATCCGCTCTTCTGGAGATTCATAAGCAAGCCCAGGATATGGGTAAGTGTCCTATCTATTCCCTTTTTGTTATTGTGACCTCCTTTGCCTAACTCTCTTGTTTATTCCATAATTATAACATCTAAATATTCATTGATTATACAGTTGTTTTCTGACCCTTTATCACTGTGCTATGTGTTGAGGAAGTGGGTAGCCTAGGCTTGAATTGTGGCCTCTGAAAGATGAGAATCAGTGAAATGTTGAAGCTGAAAGTACTCTATAAGGTCTTCATTTTTTTAAGTGAAAGCTGTGCATGAGTGAAATGCTGTGCCTTCTGCAAGACTATCGTGCAGGTGAAGCTAAAAGGTTTTTGTACTCATCTTATTTGTTATAATGATGTTGTCCTCAAATGCAGTTAACAGTTATTTTATTAACCTTTTTGGTTTTGCGCGTGGAGTTTACTGTTTGAGAGAGGCTTTTTTGATAGCTGTTAGGAAAAAAAATGATGGAAGGGGACCTTGTAAAATGATAGATGAACTGTTGCCCTTGGTTCATGGCTTGCTGACGGCATATGGGCAGTGCTGCCAACTTTTGTGATTTTTTTATTGACCATCTCAGACTGCCAAAAACTGAAGTCATATGCTCACTTGAGCATCAGCTCTTTCTGTTTATAAAGAAGAAAGTTACTAGCTTCTCTAGTTGTAAACATCAGTATTTTGAACTCTGTAAGTCCACAACCTGAATTAAATGAAAAGGATCAAAGTACTCTTTAAAAAAACAACAAACCCATCCCTTTTATCTGATTGATATGTATGCTGACTTTGTTTTAGGAGCCAAGGATATTTGACTACTAATCTTTGAATACTTGGAGTTGGCAGTAATGGATAGAGATTAGTATATGTTCTCCCTTTTAAGGTGAACTTGGAACGGATCTCAGACCTTAAAGTAAACCAAAAACATAAATAAATGGATTTCTGATAGGCATATCACAGTGTTTTCTACAAGCACGACAAAGAAGTTTCCCATCCTACTCAAAGGATTATTACTGCTGCATTCACTGTGTGTGTCCATGTTTTTCCTGTTCTTTTTCTTCAGAGTAGATCTTGATAGGTTTTTCTGTTTTATCTGGAAGTGATGATGATAGCTGGCAGTGACGATACCTTCTATTTTTGAGAAGGAAAAAAGTGAAAAATTATAAAGGAGTAACAGTTAGAATTGGCCAAATTCAGATAACTTTTGTTCAAAACTGACAAATGAATATGACGGCACTTAGATATTTTTCTCATGGCATTCCTCCTGCTAACTCACTTCTAAATGAGAGGAATCTGAATTTTTTTCTTTATATTCCAAAACACTTGCCAAAATCTTTCAAACTCTTAAGCTGCTATGAATAGATTAACTTAAAAACACTCATTTTACTAGTCAGATGTTGATTATTTCATGACCAGCATTTCCTTTATAGCAGAGTTTCAAGGTAAATAGTACACGATAGGAAGTGAGAACTATTGCCTAGTTTTGATAGTTACAACTTTGCTAGAATACACACAGCTCTTGATGGTTAGGTCTCCGTCTTCAGTAAGGATTTTGGAATACCACAACTACCAATACCTTTGTCCACATACAGTCTGAGTAATATAATCCATTCCTTAAGGGTAAAGCCTCTAAATAGATATGCTTGGGTATATCCTTAAATCTGTCTGTTTTTGTATAAGCCATTTCCTTTGATCTAATGAATCTTAAGGCTTGTGAGCTTGGCTTCAGGCTTCAAAATACAAAAGGCTTTTAGCATATTGACTGATGGTAAAAGAATAATAACTGCTTTGGATTTAGATGGAGCCCTCTGTTTCTTGTTATTACTATCAAGAAGGTCATGGAGGGAAGGTTGAGACTGGATGTCGAGGAAGTTCTTCACAGAAAGAGTGGTGAGGTGCTGGAACAGGCTGCCCAGAGTGGCTGTGGATGCCTCATCCCTGGAGGTGTTCAAGACAAGGTTGGATGAGGCCCTGGGCAACCTGGTCTAGTACCATCAGATCTGGAGGTTGGCATAGGGGGTTGGAACTTGATGACCTTTTGGGTCCCTTCCGACCCAAGCCATTCTGTGTTTAACTTCTACTCTACTTTTGTGACATACACTGTTTTTTATTTTTTTGTCCCCAATGGAACTGAAGTTTTTAAAATGAAGTCTGTTTTGTCTGCCATCTCAAGAAGAAAGTCATGTGCTCCCTTCTAAAAAAGGGAATATGTCAAGCTTAACTGAAGATCATTAAAACCAGTACAGAAAGGCCCGGTGATTTCCAAAGTTACTGAATCAGGATGAAAGTGGAAGGCAAATAACTGGGGAGATATGAAGGAAAAGAGATCCCACTTGCCCAGGACCTCATATCACCCTGTTGCTGCCAGTGAGGTACAGCAGGGCTGGGCTCCAGCTCCCCACAGTCCCACCCAGCTATGGCCCCTGTCCAGCCATAAGGCCCCACATCTTGGCCTGGCCTCAGCCAGTCTGTCCCCATGGAGGTGCTTGGAGCACCAGAGCTGCCCTATGCCTACAGCTACCTGGCTCAAGGGATCCGTGTGTCACCTGCTCCATCATGTTAAAGGAGCACAGATTTGGGTCTGTTCAGTTTTTGGGGTGGTTTATATCTGGCCTTGTGAGCAGGGGAGGCAGGATGCTATTTCTTACTGTAAGGGGCTTTTTTTTTTTTTTCTTTTCCAAACTGCTAACTGCAATTGTTTATATTTTTTACAATATCATTACTCCTGTTATGAGCTGCCTAAGGCAGCCACATCAAAGTACTGCAGAGCGTGTGTGGTGCCAGCTCAAATAATAGCAACAAACCCTGGTCTCTCAAACCTTGGTTTGATTTCATTGTTTAGATAGGAAATGAGCTAGTGTGATCCCTCCGTCTGTGAGGTTCTTTGACTGCAGATCATTGTTTTGGCACTCAAATCCCTATTTTAATTAGAGAAGGAGGAAATACTTTGAGCTGATGCTTAGATAAAAACTGTGAATTATATTTATCACTCTCTTAAGGAGTTTTCTTTTAATTTAAGACCTCCTAGCAAAATATGCTTTGAGGACTTTCTCTCTTTCTCCTCTATTTCAAATGTTTGTGTCTCTAGGGCAGCTGAAGTGATTGCACTGTTGCCCCGGCTTCCACCAGATGCCCTGAGTGAGGTTCTGGCCTCACAGACATCTGTCTGCCCAGGGTAGCTTTGCTATAGATTTCATCGAGGTCAGATCTGGCCATTGTCTGTGCAGACAGATTTAAGGACTGGCCCCTCAGGGGATGCTTCTGTTACCGGGTGGCTTGGGCCTCTCCTACCAGCTTTGGATGTGGTGGCTGTAGCACTGGCCAGGGATGTTATCTTCTCTGTCCTGGGGCTCCTGCAGCCACCGCTAACCAGGGCTGGGAGGAAGGGCTTCAATGCACTCTGTACCTCTGCTGATGGATCCAACCAAACCCAAGCAATTTGCTTAATGCTTACAATGGCAGGAAGTCCCATATTTAGGTACTGATGACGTGTAGGTTTTTGAAGTGTAGGTTTTTAAGTCTAATTCTTCATGAAGGCTGTTTGTGTCTTGGCCTGGTTGCCTCTGCTGTACAAAGTATGCTTCACATGAGAGCTGTGATTTGTGGCTTTTCCTTTCTTATTATGTGTTTTTCCCCAGTTTTCTCTTCTGAAAAGAGATTTGTTGTCCTATAGCTTGGTGGCTGTCAATGACCTTCAAAACATGCTTGCATGAAAAGGATGAGTTTCTATGACAGTCTTCAATACCTTTCTTTCATAGTCTCAGCCAGCTTGAAACCTTGAAGTCTGACTCAGCACAGGTAGTCCCAGGAAAGGGTAAACTGGGTGTGTTTTGGAATAATTCCTTCGATTGCTCTGTTTTAGAAACCTATGCTTCCATTAGGGAAAATGGATAATCTGCAACAAGACTTTTTGTCACGCTTTAATATGGAAGTCTATCACAGCGTGACTTTAGCTTCTTGTATTTGTTTCAAGTATTGGAGTTTTAAAGTATGGCTTATTTGCAGTCCCCATTAGTAATGAACTGTGTTTGCATGGACTTTACCTCCTTCACTGGCTTCCTTGTTATACCAGCTGTGCCTTATTGCTTTGAAAGCTGTGGAGGCAAGGCATTTAGAAAGTGTAAGCTTGAAAAAAATAATTCCCATGTAAGTAAGAAAGCTCTTAGAATGATCTTTCGACCAAACCATCAGGAACAATCGAGCAGTTTTGCATGAATGTGTTATTAAACTAACTGAAGATGATCTGGCTTCTTGCTAAGAGTTTAAGCTGTGCTGATAAGAACTGATCACCGCTCTCCTAGGAAATCCTCCAGGGACCTGTTGCTGGAAGTAGAGTGTTCTCAAGAGAGCTCATGGCACGTTCTTACATGTTCCCTCAGTCAACTGCTGTTACCATTGCTTATTTTACAGGGGATGTGTGTGGAGTGGATGGAGGAAGCTTCTAGGCTGTCTCACAGTCTCATATACTGATGTCCTTCTGATCTAGAAGTCTTATTGTGGTAAGGAATGGGCGGTTCATGTTAAAGCATCTGGAGCCTATGGCTCTGCGCGTGTAAGTGTATGCAAGCACGTGTGCAGGATGGGACACTCAGAGGTCCAAGCCAGGTTTGTAGCTGAAGCATGCCCATGATCGTGGAAGAAGGATAACACGGTGTTCTTTCACATCTCATCTCTCCATTCTGAGACTTCCTCACACTCGTTTTGTTCCAAAGCTAAGTAACAAATGGATGTGTCCTTCCTGGTAAAATGTCTTTTCCATTCTTCTGTTTATCCTTTCTTCATGTCTTACTGAGAGTTTCCAGAGTTCAGTTATGTTGATGGCCTGGGAGTGTGATTAAATCATGATTTACTAAATCCTGCCAAACCTAAAGTAAAATATGTTTAACATACTCCAGCTGTTCATCATACATAATCCTTGATTTATTTTTATTTTTTTTTTAAATATTGATCTGGTGTCGTGTAAAAACACTCCTGGGAAAGCTGCTCGTTTGCTTCTATGCCAGCTAAAGCCTCTTTACTTGCTCAAGAAGCAGAATCATACTTGATGCCTTGGTCCTGCCTGGCAAAAGGAAACATCTTTACATAACACAGAGTGCTTTCAGGATGGAATGGCAAAATCAGTCTTACATAGTAAAGCTCACATCACACTTAGAATGAGACCTGTGATGCCACTGTGATGGTGTGCAGGCTGTCTGGCTCCAGAAACAGAGGAAACAAAAGGTGTTCATTAATTGCAGTGCATGTTAGGTCATTTTATCATTTCTTAGAAGTTAGGAAATGTTTTCACTGAGACAAAGCATTAGATTTCTCTATTATTTTCCATCATCCTCTTCTGTATTTTGAGTTGTGGGAGCTCCAGGAGCTCCAGCAAAAACTCAGGCTTCTGTTTTTCACGTTTAATTATTTACTGCATTTCTTAGCTGTGTGTATCTGCCTGTGTATTTTCAACTTACTGAATGCTAGGTGACTGCTTTCTTGCTGCCCTCTAAAATCATCTGTGCCCATCATGAAGACCACAGGACAAGGGGGCAAATATCCACACTTGTAGTATCAACTTATCATGTGGATTTGACAGTTGTGATGGTGCATATGAGAGATCGTTGCAGGATTTGGAGCCAGACTCCTTAGATATTTGATGGAAGCACATCCTTGCCATTTGATGAAGGATTTCATGGATTTCCTTAGGGAGACCTTCATGAAATTCTCCCTTTCGTAATTCTCCTCCTGAGACTGATGCTGCCAGTAGTCTTTAAAACCAAACTTGCTATCTGTCCACTGGATCTGGATGAGAATAGCACTAACTGAGCAATCAGATGAGCAGGTCAGAGTGTTATCCAGACTCTTTCAATAGTGTGGATGTTGCTGAAAGTTGCTGGATAAACTCTGTTCTACTTTGATTCTGAAGGAGTCCTGATTTTTGTTTCTAAACATAATTTTCACATACAGACAACCTCTGTGAAGCCAGTCACGTCTAAGGGCAACATCTGAAGAAGCTCTGTCTGGTTATTTGGGATATATGTATTAAAGAAATGAAGCTCATTTTAAAGTTGTATATTTAACATTTGGGAAAGAATCCTGTGTTGTGTGCTTAAGATTTCCAATTGAGCATAAGGTAATTGAAATCCCAAAGTTTGAACCAACACACCATCTACCACTGGAGCCTGTTTATGTATACTCAAGTACAGTACCTACCCAAGTGCTGCAAATAGAATTCAGGTTTTTTAATAGCTGAGAGTGTGAATGATTAATTTGAGGGAGAATCTCTGCTGGGGTGAAATAAGGACCTGCTTCTTATCATAATGTGCAGTTTTAATGGGAAACAAAACCTGGGATTTGAATGACTTGACAGTCAGCAAGGCAGTTCTGCTTTCAACAGCTGGAGAATTTCAAACAGCAAGGAGAAAAGAACACAACCTGAGCACAGTATGCAAGCCTCTTGCCAGCTGATTTTAGCAACAGCAAGTACCTCATAAAAGAAACACTCTTCTTTAGCTCACAAGTCAGGGGCCTGGTGACGTGTTTCTTCAATACAGATCATCAGTGCCCTTTTATGTTCACTGCCGTGGGAACATTTTCATTAGATTAACCTGTGCTTAAGCTGTCTCCTCACCAGGTAGCACAAAACCAGAGTATGCCTTCACAGCTCAGCAGTAGCATAGTGTCTCAGGGCTCTGGCAAGTCAGCTTTGCTCACTGGCACTGTTCCTCTGCATCATTGCTGCAGTGCTATTGGCTGTAGGATCTCATGATGAGAGAGTGAGTGGCCCCTCATTTGGCTGTTCACTACAGCCATTGCGACTGCTTTTGCTATTAGAGTAGCAAAGAGACTTTTTTTTTTCCACAGTTACAGTAGAACTAGGCTTTAATGTTCTTGTTGATTACAACTGACCCAAAAAGTCTGCCTAGCATGCCTTTTATATGGAGTATATGTCAGCGAAGCTTAAAGTCTCTTCTCCTCCCCTAGGCTTCACTCTGCAGTCATGTCTTTCAGACAGCTGAAATGTCAGAGCTCATTCATTGGGCTTTGTAGTGAAATGCTTGATCTAATCATGTCTGAGTATTTTAAAAGGCTTTCGATAACAGGAGGTGAGAAATGTGTTTTAAAAAGCTCCGCATACCTGAAAAATGTGTGTGTAATTTAAAACTCAGTGCTATCCCAGATTTTTCCCTACCGAAATATTTCCCACTTCTCACTGTAATGATAAAATGCTATCACAGATGTACATGTTTCTGTGTTGACTATTATGACTTTATTTATATTTTTAAATGCGAGTTGCAGCATTTGAAAGCTGTGATGACAAAGACTGTACCAGTCAGTGAAACAAACTGTTCCACCATCACTCCTGCAAATAATTTCCATTAGCTCATGTGGTACTGTAATTTGGAGTGTGTTTTGTGTATCTGTCAGTTATAATGTTACTAAATAACAAGTTTGGGGAATTTTCTCTAGAGGGCAATATAAATGGAGCTTGTTATGCTTCCGTCCTTTCTGCACTGAGTGTATGAAACTAAATGTGGCCTTCATTGTATTAATGGTATACCTTCATGTGGTCTATTATTAAGGCAGACTTTCCCAGGAAAAAAAAAATTCCTTATAACAGGCTAATTCCTGAAAGTAAACAGGGTAAGAAATCTAAAACTTACCCCACAGTTGTTCAGCAAAACAGATCCTGCCTGAGGTGAAGGTGGGCTGGAGTTGTCTTGGTGCCTTTTCCCCTATTTGCATATGTGCTTCCATCTATGCAAGTCACTTATGTAATGTTTCAGTAATGGGGGAAAAAAAACTCTTGGCAACAATAAATGATCATCTAGTTTTGTTCAACTGCATGTGCTATAATATGCAATGAAGCATTACTGCTCTAAATGAAAGGAGCCGCCTATTATTTGAGCTTAGCATGGCATGTCAAATGGCTAGCAAGGAAGAAATTAAAGAATCATTAGGGCTGGAAAAGACTTCTATGATCATCTAGTCCAACGATCCATCTACCACTGATATTTCCTCACTCAACCATGTCCCTAAGTACTACATCTATCCTTTCCTTAAACGCCTCCAGGGTTGGTGGCTCTACTGCCTTTCTGAGCAGCCTGTTACAATCTGCTCAGATTTCTGAGCATAAATTTTTCCTAATATTCAACCTGAATCTCCTCAGTGCTACTTGAGGCCATTCCCTCTTGTCCTATTGCTGTTAAATGGGAGAAGAGGCTGGCACCCCAACTCACCACAACCTCTCTTCAGGCAGTTGTAGAGAGTGATAAGGTCTCCCCTGTGCCTCCTCTTCTCCGGACCAAACCTTCCTCAGCTTCTCCCCCTAAGACTTGGGCTCCAGCCCCCTTCCGGCTTTGTTCTCTGGATACGCTTCAGGGCCATGATATTAACATTCTTGTAGGGAGGGGCCCAAAACTGAACACAGTACTCAAGCTGCAGCCTCGCCAGAACTAAGTACAGGATCTCCCTGCTCCTGGGTGTGCTATTTCTCGTACAAGTCAGGATACTGTTGGTCTTCTTAGCCACTTGGGCACCCTGCTGACTCAAGTTTAACTGATGATCAATTGACACCTCAGATGCTTTTCTTCCATGCAGCTTTCCAGCCACTCTGCCCCAAGCCTGTAGCACTGCTTGGGGATGTTGTGGACAAAGTGCAGGACCTGACGCTTGGCCTTGTTGAGCTCCATCCCATTGGCCTCAGCTACCTAGCCTGTCCAGGTCCCTCTGTAGGGCCTTCCTGCCCTCGAGCAGATGGACATCTCCAACTCGGTGTCATCTGCAAAGTTACTGAGGGTGTTCTCAATTCTTTCATTCTAATAATCAATAAATATATTAAACAGGATGGTTCCAAATACCAACTTCTAGGAAACACTACCCATGACTGGTTGCCAGCTGGATGTGACTCCATTTACCTCCACTCTCTGGGCCCGGCCCTCCAGGTAATCCTCTTTACCCAGCAAAGATGTACTTGCCCAAGCCACGGTCTGCCAGCTTCTCCGGGTGAATACAGTGGGAAACAGTGTCAAAAGCTTTGCTGAAGTCTAGGCAGTCTACAACAACAGCCTTTTCCTCATCTTCCAGGCAGGTCACCTGGAAATCAGGATGGTCAAGCAGGACCATTCAAGCAGGAATTCATGTTGGCTGGGCCTGATCCCCTGGTTGTCCTGCATATGCCATGTGATCTCACTCAGGGTGATCTGTGAAAGAGAAGAAGAGTGTAGTGAGGAAAACTATGAAACTTAGAATATTCCGTGAAGGGAGAAAAAGGGGTAGATTCCTGTGTAGTCATAAATAGCACATGAACCTACAGCTGGAGCTGGGCTTTGGGAGAAATTTCATGGGTGCAGGGAACAGCTGTCCTTCAGGAAGACAGGACATCTAGAGGCCTTCTGAAATGTGCTTAGTAAAAATTAATGTCCTTGACTTTTCTGAGAAGGGCAATGATTGCAAGTGTGAAAAAAGGAAACTAGCCATACTACGCACATTAGTGTCTTGGGAAAAGCAGATACTTGCTTTCTAATGCCTTTTCTTGGGAAAGGGAGTGTGTCATTATTATCTTCTTGCTCCCCTGTAAAGCAGCAGTTTATGAAGGGAATTTGCAGATATAATCAGAATTAATTTTAAGAGGAAAAAGCCAAATACTTCCTGTCAATACCATTTTCATTTAGAGAGAGAATACAACAAATAAATATATACATAGGCTGAAATGCTGTAGGCTTAAACAAGCCCTCCTCAAACTTCTATACGCATAGTTTTTCCCCTACTTTCATATCTGTTGCCTAAGCAAATAGGAGGAAGCCCAGGAGATTTTATTTTTATTTTTTATTTCTGTTTTTTAACTTTTGTTAGTGCAGAGCATATTTTAATAGGGGGATTACTTCCTCACTTCCCTCTGTCAGAGCCTTCTTGAAGGGATAATGCTCAGTGAGAGGGAGAAGGTAACATTAAGAGAGTATTTAACATCTCTCATATGCAATGGCAGCCATCATGCAATGAGCCAGCCTCACTGGTCAGCCTGAATCACAAGCAGTATTGGTGAAAGCTATTGCAGAGCTTGCAGCAGTGTAGCAAGATGCTGCCACCTGTGTCGAGAGGCAAGATATCTGGATTATGGTCTGTGCCTGGCCAGTAGCTTGCTTTGTGGTGGCAAGCAGGTTTGTTCACCTCTTTCTATTTCTGTTTTTCACTCGCATGTAGATTATAAAACTGTTAGGGGAGGGATAGTCTTTTCATAGATATTGGCTAATATATAGATCAGTGAGGCCCTGGTGTTAGTGGGCTGTTCGGACGCTTAATATAAATGAAAATAAGGAGGCAGTGAAGGACATTTCAACTGCTTATCCATCAAGGAAGCACTTGTTTGAATCAGTGATGTACCTTTTCATTTTGTCTAGGTGCATTCGTGTTTATAGTCAGAAATCAGAGCAGAAGGAGCCAAGGATTTTAATCAATAATTGATAGTGCATACTTGCTGTGGCCATGTTTTTAAAGGAAAGTGAAGGTGGAGAAAAAACACATACAGAATATTTGAAAGAGAATAGATGAACCTAGGGTTTAAAATTTCATCTTGTATTCACATTAGTAAAGCTACTAAAACACATATGATGCTCATTTTCCTGAATGCTGGCTCTGCACATTTTCTCCTGAAAATAATAATAATAGAGAAAGGGAGGAAAAAAAGGGAATTCGATATGCTAGTTTCTGATCAAGGTTATATACGAGTTCTCTGGCTTGTTGCCATTGCAGTTCTGTATGTTTATCTGGCCTGGGATGATTATGTGTCCTCCCTGGCTTGTTTCCAATGTGGGCACACACTGAAATAGTATATTCATAGAGCCTGATGCCAATGACAGCAGAGATCTGTGTAAGAGCATTCTGCCTTCTCCTCAGGAGTATTACTTGGTTGAAGTGTTCAGGTGGTGATGGCCTCATATACATATCTCATTTTTTCTTTGCACTGTTGCAGGGAGCATAATAGAGACTTAAAGCAATGCTGCAGTTTATGCAAAATCATCTTCTGTGAAAAGGTTAGCTGTGAAATTAATATCTGCAGTTCAAAAACAGGGCAGGAATGGGTTCACCAGAGCTCAGAAAGGTTTTGAACTTTTTGTCTTCTACAGTAATTAACAAAAAACATCTACAGAGAACCTGCTAAGTATTTTTTAAATACAGGATCTGAGCTATGGTCAGCCTTTCGCTGGTAAAGGCATGATGGCCATGGATGTGACATGCTAAGAGAGGGAAATAGAAATGTGTGGGAGGGGAGTCAATATCATCAAAACTCCCAGAGCATCTCCAGATGACCTTGCCTTGATAAACCTTAATACAGTTGAGTTTTAAATTACCTTGCAGCTTCTCTCTAGAAAAAAAAAAAAACAACAACTCCCCTCCCCCCCCCCCACCCAAAAAAAAACCCCTGAAAAACAACAACAAATAGAAAAGCACAAAAGTTACATGGAATCCTTTTGAATTATGGTTTCATTATTCATCTCTGGTGGATAAACTTCCTCTGGGCTTAATTTGAAGTGCAAATTTCTACTATGTGGAAGTCAAGGTCCTGACTAGAGTCTCTTTCCCTTCAGTTGGCCTTAAGAATTAATTCTCTTTTCTACTCTCTAGTGTCCTCCTCTGAGTTACTTCTTTCATTTCTTTTGCGAAGCTCTAGCATCCGTTGTTGTTGTTGTATTTGGTTTCCTGCATCTCATAACACAGATGCTGAGCTCTTCTTCTGAATGTTGAGTTAGTTGCTGTAGGCCCTTTGGTTACCATGCATGGTAACCATGGTCAGGAGTGCTTGGCTTCTCTTTCCTTTGGTAACCCCACATCACTGGCTAAAGGAGAGCAAACAGGGAGTGCGTATGGTCAAGATAGAGGAGAAGGAGCTGAACAGTCAACAGACTGCAGAAAGCAGCTTGCCATCCCCTAACAGTTTGCTAGTCCTGTGTGAGTCAAGATAAAAGAATCAGAGTCAGTGCAGGGTGCTCCAGGATCTCACCTGTGAGTAAGACATCTCTTTGATGCTTTTTATACCCCGTGACTGAAGAAAATTGGTGGTAATAGTGTGCAGGCAGCGGATGCTTGTGCACCCCTCAGCCTTCTATTGAAAGATGAAGGATTCATCGTTAAGGAGTGCTGGAGAGCCTTCAGCTGATGTGCTGCCTTTTAATGAGGGATTGTTTGGAGAGCACCATCTGCGAGGACACATCAGCATGCAGCGTGTCCCGCAGCTTGTGTGTACATAAGCATGCTATGCAATATGCAGAAAATTCAAAGTGCCAGACCAGTGTAACTTAGGAGTCAGCTTGGAAGACAATTTCTCTGCTTTGTGCTGAAAGATGCATGAATGAACTAATAAATAAGTGCATCTGAGGAAGGAGGAGGAGGAGGGGATATGTCCAGTCCACTGCTTCGTGAACTTCAGTGCCACATTTACCAGTTTCACTCCTGCAGTAGAGCTACTATACTATCACATGGCTTTAATGTTTAATTCACTTTGATTTGGACTACAGAAGTATCAAATGTTTCTGCAGGCAAACAGAGGCATCTAAGGAGCCCTGTTGGGAATAAAACTCTAGAAAGACCTTCAGAGAAATTAGAGAAGGGGCACTTTATTGGTTTTAATTCCAATTCAACAGTTCTGCTCTCTATTTTTCCCCCTCCATTTAAATGGGTATGTGGGGCAGATTGGTTTTAATATCATGTCCTCATTTCTGCGCATGGCCTTTGGAGGCTGTCTACAGCCAGACTGGAAAAACAAGCAAATGTTTAATTTTGTGCGGGGGAGGGGAAAGGACTCTAAGGCCCTGTTGCTGTCAGAGAATATAAGACATTGCTGCAAAGCAGAGACTGAAAGCTGCTCATCAGCAAAAAGAGCCTTGATCAGCCTTTGCTTTTCCGCTTCCTTCAGACACCCACGTTATGTCCATTTCCTAAGGAACCATTAGGGACAATTAACAAACACCAAGCCTTTTATTAACACACTTGACAAATAGGTGATCAAACAGAAATGAACCGTACAGCAGAGCCACTGCAGGCTCCCTCCAGTGCCGCTTCAGGGAGACTATTGATGGGTCTCATCCTTTCTGTGTTCCTGTGATAGTGTGAAGGCTTTGAGCATTGCCAGACTGAGATGTCAGGGAGCTCAGTGCAATTAGCTGTGCTGTTGTTGTCCTTTGCGTTGCACAAATGCTCAGTTCTCTTCTGAGGGCACGGCATGATTTGGGGGGTGAGGGCCCAGGCTGCCTCGTCACCACCTCCCTTAAGGTTTCTGCAGGGGATTCTAAGCACTCTGTATGGAATTGAGAAGTATAAATTGGTATGCTAAGAAGACCATCTTGGAGCAGTCATTAAGCCCAAGATACAACATGTCCAAGAGCTTTGTTTTGTGTTTCACCACCAAAAATGTTCAGTCCGCACCTAAACTTTTGGGCCACTGCAATGGTAGGTGGAGAGCAAGAGCCAGCAGCATGTGCTGGAAGAGTAAGACAGTGCTGTAGAAGGAACTGAAAATCTGTGCCCACTGCCTTGTCACATTGCCTTCATTGTGCTGGAGCCTTCTTTCTGTTCTGCAGGCTGTGGAGAAGCAGCTCTGGGTCTCACATCATAGGGCACAATCCTCTGAAATCCTTAGGCCATGGGAACAAGATCAGAAGATCCCTGTGTGTAGGAAGTGAAATAGAGAACTAATAATGGTTGACAGAATTACTATAATTCACACTACTTTTTTTCCCAGACTCTCTACACGCTTATCGTGGTGGTGCCGGCAGACTGTGGGAGTAGATGTGCAAATAGCTAACTTGTAATTTGCAAGTGCAATTAGCTGGTTTTGTGAGTGCAATCACAGTAATTGCAGGAGCCTAACTTATGTGCTTCACTGTTTTTCATCTTCAGAGCAAAGACTAATTAAACATTAATAATAGCATTAACAGCAAAATTAACATATATATATTTGAGACCATGAATTATTTGCTTTACTGCAAGTCACATAAATGTGAGGGAGACAAAATGCATACTGTATAAAAAGAGGCTTGCTGCATTTTTTTTTTGCTCCCCCCAACACAGCTGTTTCATCGTGATGCTGATGTTGTAGCTGTAGCAAAAAGCGGATTTAGGCATGACTGTGTGCGGATTAGGGCTCTTTGTAATGAATTCTGGAGAGCGCGTGCTGTAAGTTCTCAGATTCCTGTTATGTCCAATCTGCATAAATGAATGCAGCCCTTTACAAACACTGGAGGAAATCTGACCTTCTTCCAGTTGGTTTACCAGAACCAGGACAACAATCTGGCCATGGAATGGCACAAAGATGCTAGGCCAGATCTGGGGAAATGGGTTCTGAAGAGATATAGGTCATTAGGTAAAAAGGAAACAGAAGCTGTTCCAAGTGTAGTAGGTGGTATGAAAAAAAAGAAGGGCACAGGGCTGAGAGTAGGGGAATACTACAGCTGTAATAACTGAACTGAAATGTCTGTTTTTGTTCAGAAGCTGCTTTTACATTTCTTATCTTGCTGTAGATGCCTATAACACAGTATGAGGATATTGGCTGTTTCTGGACGTCCTCTTGCTCTTTGCTTACCTGCACTGCAGCTTTGTCATTCTGTCATTACTTTTAACAGTGCGAAGAATGAATGACTGGCTGGGAATGACATCTTGCTTTCTTCAAAAAAGCAAAGGCAAAACTTGTCTCACTAATAGTGTTGGTGGTCTGTTAGCTCTTACCTAAGTCAGACATAAACCAGCTGGTTATTATAAGCTTCCATCTATTTTTTCAAACCCAAAATTTAGTCTTCACCTAAGACTAGCTTTGCGGCCTTCAGGTCCTCTGTCCTCTTTAATTGCCCCTTTCTGTCCATGGTCTGTCTGCTAAACAAGTTAAAGTCAACATCAACCGTACACGTCACTGGGGAATTCAAGAGGTACAAATGATCCATAGTTTTTGTAATGACTTAAGAAAGAAAAGAATAATAAAGCTCTGAGTTTGAAATGTAAAATGAAACTACAAGGAGAAGAGAGAGACTGCAGGAAAACAGAATTCCTTAGTATCATGCTATCATGGTTGAAGAAACCATCATGACTCAATCACAGGCTGAGGTGGCTGCTTTATCAGGCGTGAACCTCCACTTATCCTCCTTTCTGTGAAAGTCTATGAAAAATGACTCCTTGTTACTCTAAGGTGGGCTGGTGTGCTGTTGAGATCAAGCACCTCTGACTTTCCAAATACAGGAGCTGTTCCCTGGCTTTGGCATTTATGAGTTGCTAGAAATACTTGTCCAGTCTTATAGCTGAGCAGTTTAGGTCACCAGTGGGTACAAAGAAAGCAGGGTAGAATAGTGGAGAGAGGGTCAGTGCAGTGAGACAGCATGGGGCGATGGTTAGCTTACATCTGCTCTTATGTTTGCTTAGCCTGGCAAAACCCTGCTTCTAATGAAAAGCTCCTTGTGAGCATGTGTACCTGGTAGGCCTTAGATAAACCAAACTGGAGAGCAAAGGGAGAAAGATGAAGCATTTTGCAGTTTCTGCAGAAGTAGATAGGGAGACAGGCTACTACCAAGCAAGGCATCACCTTTGAAACCCCTCACAAGCAGGGATTTTGTACTCGTCTTTCTGTAGTTAATTGGCAGACTCTTGCTCCCTTGCTTGGAGACATAAGCTACCAGAGGAAATGCTCTCTCACTAATTGAGCTAAAGGTGAGGTTATTTTTGTTCTGTGCTTTTTTTTTCTTTTTTTTTCTTTTTTTTTTTTTTTTTCTTTCTTTCCCTCAAGGAGAGGGGAGAGGTGGAAAGCAAGAGCCTTGTGGCTGTTAGCAGAACTTGGCTGAGGTCTCCGCATTATGGATAGCTGGCTTCTGCAATTATAAGCATTTTGATGATAAGTTTACAGTTACTCTGTAAGTAATCCTTAGCTCTTGTTTAACAGATTCTCCAGCTGAGTTGCAATCTGATATTTGTTGGTAGCTTATGGTAGGCCTAGGGCAAAACAACTGCTAGAGGCAAAGAGAAAAATCTCCTACCTTCCTTCCAGTTCTGCAGACAGCAAAGCTTCTGAAAAGGATAAGGAAGGAGCGAGACTCGCCTTGGCTTTTCCATTCTGCACAAATTGTAGCATTTTACATATCTGCATGAGGATGACATGAAAAACTGCTTGAAGAAAGCCCAGAGGGACAGTTAATGAGCTAGACCTACAGACAAGAGAGAACAGGAAAACAAGCCCTAAAGCTGTATTTCTCCTCCCTGCCTGTCCCTGAAGTTAGTTAGTTATGAAGTTAGTTATGAGCTTTACTGCAGCACTTTGACATTCTTCCTCCACCAATTTTCCTGCAAAAATAAAGAAAAAAAGCTTGAAACAGCTAATCTGGCAGAGCAGTGACCGTTGTCAGTCAGTGAGTCACCAATCATAGAATGATAGAATCACCAAGGTTGGAAAAGACCTCCAAGATCATCCAGCCCAGCCATGCTGCAGATCCTGCAAATGGCCAGTAGAGGAAGGAGGTTGAGATGACAGGCTTCAGGTAAAAACACCTGAAGTTACAGCCAAATTCCAGCTGTTTCACAGAAGTAATGATTTCAACCACATGTACTTCCATTCCCTAGGGTTAATAAGGTCAATTCTGCATTTCTAAAAAGCTGTTTTTAATATTTGATTACCAGAATGCCTGCTGATCTTGCAGACAACATTAATTGGGAAAGCTCTTCTTAGCTGCTTCTTCAGGTCAGGCATGTATGCTAATCAGAAAGCTACAATAGCATGAAAGAAAAAGAAAGGCATGAGACCTTCTTCCGGGCTCCCTAAGAGTTCTTAGAGCCAAAAGGGGCTACATGTACAAGTGGGATTTTTTGTTCTCAGTGTAGCAGGTAGATGGAAATGAAGTCAAGGAGAAGGTTCCCCTTGCAGTATAGCTGCTAAGAGGAGGAAGAGCATCTGAGGAAAGTAAGTAAGTTGTCCACAAATGATCTGAAAAACAGAAAAAAGATTAGGGAAGGGGAAAGCTATTGCTTTAAGCTTTGGTTTTCATTGAAAGGAAAGCTCTGTAGGCATCTCGGCTTACTACAGAGATGAAACCAGTGAGTAAATACTGTTGCTACAGTTTAAAGAAGGAAACCAGAAAATTCCACTCCTTTTTTGTGAAGAGAAATTATTTGCAAAGGAAATTTCTCCCACAAAGTAACTTGCTTCCAGAAGTTATTTCATATTGTATTGCAGAGTAAAACACGGAGTTTCTAAAATGTAAGTAATTTTAGTTTAATAAACACGTAATGCATGCCATCTTAGAAAGCTCGTGCTGGAGGTAGTCTCAAAGGATCTTGCCATCCACCTCCACACTTTGAGGCAGATCAACTATACCAGTGTCACTCTCAGAAGGTATTTGTTTAACTTATGTTGAAAAGCCTCTGATACTGAAGACTTCATGGTCAGCCTGCTCCAGTGCTTTTGCTATTTTTAACATTGTGAAGTATCTCCCAGCATCTATCTGCAGTTCTCTTCCTTGTGATGTAAACTTGCTATTTGTTTTCCTGTTCATCATGAATACAGAAAATGGAATTTTCTTTTTTTCTGCCACAGACTTCATATATTTAAACACTGTTGTCCCACAGTCTCTGCTTCATTAGGCTAAACAGTGCTAGTTCTTTCACTTTGTACTCTTGGGCCATTTTCTGGGCATCCCATCTTTCTTATTTCTTTCCTCTGGACTGTTCAGAAAATGTTTCTTTCAGGGTGGTCCCCTTTGTCTGGGAGTCTGTAGGCAGGGTTGATGGCAGAGCACTGCCTCTTTCCCTTTACATCAGAGGGTCCACATATTGAAACTGAAAATTGTTGCAGAGTGCTCAGAAATGTCAAGCTGGAAATAAGTCCAGAGAAAGGTTCATTACCTTTGACTAGATTTGTCTATCTGAAGTGAGTTGCAACATCCAAACAGTCAAAATGTAGTCCTTAAATACTGTAAGATGATTTTTAAAAACAGCTACATGTTAACATAGCAGTGCATTTGGATTCTGTTTATTTTCTCTACATTTTGGCTGCATCACCACAATGATGAAGTTTGAATTTTTGATTCCTCTATTCTTTTTCTCCCACTGAGATGATAATCTTAGCTTCCACCTGGCCACCTGCCTCCAGGAACCTTGGGCTGTAAGCAAAGCACCATATGCAATTAGTAATGTTACTGGATGTGATTACTGGCAATTCTTGGAGGGCGGCCAGCCTGATTAGTAACATGGTCTCCACCATTACAAAATCTAAATCTAAACTTTTTTTTTTTTTTTTTTTTTAAATATAATGAATAAATTGGAAAAATAGTTTCTGATTAAAATCCTTCAGAAACTCCGTATTTTGCTGGTCCTTTGTTTCTGTGCCAATAGCTAAAAGGCAAGGTGGAGCTAGTACTAACTGCCAGTATTTGGCCAGTTCACTTCAGCTTCCCTTTCTGTCCTTTGTGGAAAAGCTTAGGGGCTAGCTGTACCTTGAGCAAAGATATTATTCTCCACCCATATTGGAGGGTGGTGTTGCTGTCTGTACCAAGGAGTACTTTATGAAGGTGCCTTGCACTGACTGGTTGTTTTTGTTTTAAAGATTATCTTTTGCAGAAAAGTCCTCCATCCTACGTTTTTTTGTTTGTTTGTTTTCATTTTTTTCCCTGCACTGAGTCCCTTTGGTCTCTCCATATTACTGCTGATATTTTAGATTCTTCATGTTGTTTTCTGCCCTGGCAAACCTGACTACTTCAGTAGTTTTGTTCTTCTTTTCCCCTTTCTGCCTTCCCCCTCATTTCTGTTTTCTGCCTATGAAATATTAGTTTCCAGCACAGTAGGACCGAGGAGGAAAGTAGCACGATTAATCAAGAGAATCTAAATTAAAAACTATAAAATGTAACAGCCAGACTGGATAGCTTAGGGTGCATAACCGTACTTTGAAAGCCACTAACATCAGCTGCAAAGCCTCCAGTGCAACGGATGGGTGGTCTTGTCTGGATAATCAGCAGAAAAATTTGTAATTTGTACGCATTCCCCACAGTCCCATCTGGCAGCTCCTTTCTGGCAGCCTTCATGGAGCTGCCAGGGTTGAGATTGCATATTAGTATCTTCTGACCCTGTTAAATGGTCCCTTCTAAGCAGCTCTTCCCAGCTGAAGCAGTCAAACCATTAGAGATACTTTGGGTGGAACAAGTACTAAAACCCAGAGGGACAGGCTTAGCTTGAATCACCAAGTTATTTAAACTGCCCCAGCTGATTTCTGCCTGGAGCAATTGAGGCAGCTGTTTTTCTTTCATGATGGAGTAGGGAAGAGGAAGAAGCCACAGTAGGGTGACAAGTGGCTGAAGGCAATAGGAGAGAGCCTCTCCCATCAGCAGACATATCCATGGGAAGATGGCTGTTCAAAGATAGAGCCATGTCAACAGGTGCTAAAAGTGAACCAAGCATTTATAGCTTGCCTTTTCTCAAGGGAACCACTGCAGCGTTTGCTGGAGGGTGTAATGCCCTTTCTTTAGCAGAATATGGGAAAATGTTCCTGTACATCATTTGTGGCCCACTCTACACAAATGAAGACCTCTCTTCTGAATTTGATGCTATGACCCGAACATATACATTGATAAATAAAACCATGCATGAGCTTCTGTGAGCATTTAGGATTTTAACACAGCGAGAAGTGAATTACAGTACAGTATATTTGGATCTTTGAAATGAATAAGGTTAGAAAGGATGGAATGCAGCTGAGGAGCATGCTTAAAATTTACATTTGCTTCTCACTCATGGAGGGGAAAAAAAAAAAAAAAGAATAAATCCATCATCTCTTCACCCTTTTATATTCCTTTTGCATACCAGATAGTATTCCCGCTTTATTTTTATTGCTGTAGTACTGTTGTTACTGGGTTAACATCAGTATCGGTTTACGAGTGGGCCATTTCAGGAGCTTTAGTAATCTTATGCTCAGAAATAGAGGAATTGTCTTTGCAATGTTGCTGTTCATCAGATTATCAGTCTGCTCTTAGGTTGAGCCAGTTGAGGAATAAGCTTTTTGGAACAAACCATACCTTTACAAGAGCTTTGGCAAGCATTCACTGGGTTTTTTTTTCTTCTGTAATTATTAGTGTGGTGGCTTACCTTGCTGAAGGCAGCTCCATGCTGCAGCTGCCGATGGGACACATCCAGCTGCAGGAGTTCTTTCTTCTCCCTCCCTGAAGGTTATACTGCAGAGGATGAAGCGTGCACCACCCCATCCTTTCCTCCTGCATGAACTGTGGTGATTCCTCAGCTTTGTGATAGGCAGCTCATGAGCCCGGAGGAAGTATTTCACTGTTAGGGCAAAAATTGCTTATTGAAATAGCAATTCTCCTGCCTTTTTTTTTTTATTTTTATTTATTTATTTATTTATTTATTTATTTATTTTTTGAGGGGGTGGGGTGGGAGGTGGGAGAGGATGCTGAGTTTGGACTGTGCTGATCTGCGAACAGCCTTCTGTAGTTAAAGCTTTATTATCCCAACTGGCAAGATGTCCTTCTTCTCAGGACAGCTGGCCATCTTGGCATAGCCAATGAGGAGCTTATGAATAAAGAACAATGTAACTAGAAAGTTGTATGAAAGAAACAAAGAAATTGTTCTTTGCTGATAGGTAGTACAGAGTTGGGTTGACCTGCGACTTCAGTTGCAGGAAGGGGTGAAGACCTGTCTTCTAAGCATTACCTTACCTTTTTTCTGAAGACTGACCCTTCTAAATCTACAGGTTCACCTTTTATGTTGTTATGGGCTCCCAGAGTAAGGGCATTAGCGTTAATGTTTGACTTAGATCTGTGGGAACGAATATTTATTTCAGAAAGCAAATCAAAGAAGCCCACTCATGTCTATCCATCGTCCCTCAGCTGTGAAACTAATCGGCAGTATCCTGAAAGGAAAACAGCCCTTTGAATATTAAAACCTTCTCCTTGTGACCTCTGAAAGGAAATAGCTGAGAAACCCAAAGCTGTTCAAAAGCAGCAGTTGTTTTTTGGTGTGTTTCTTTTTTTTTCTTTTTTCTTTTTTTTTTTTTAAATGAAGCCCTTTTGGATACTGGCACATTTTGGCAAGGTTAATGTTTGGTAATCTGAAAAAGCTGAGTGCTTATTGCTTCACCTTCTGACTTGAATGGAGAGGACCATACCACCAGGGCTGTAGAGCTTGCTGGGGTTGCGCTACTTGACTGTACAGCCAGGCTTGTAGCTGTACTGAGTCTCAATAACTGCCTGCTTGCCCCAAGCCAAGTTTTGCAGCCTACAAAATGGTTTGAATGTCCATATACCATCACGATCAACTTCATGCACCTCAAGTACTGTGTTCAGTTTTGGGCTCCTCACTGCAAGAAAGGCATTGAGGCCCTGGAGAGTGTCCAGAGAAGGGCAATGAAGTTGTGAAGGAACTGGGGCACAAGTCTTATGGGGAGTGACTGAGGGAACTGGGATTGTTCAGGCTGGAGAAGAGGAGGCTCAGAGGTACCTTATTGCTCTCTACAAGTGCCTGAAGGGAAGTTGTAGTGAGGTGGGAGTTGGCCTCCTCTCCTGGGTAACAGTGACAGTACAAGAGGGAAGGGCCTTAAGTTTCCCCAGGGGAGGTTCAGATTGTATATTAGGAAAAATTTCTTCTCAGAAGGAGAGGTGATGCAGTGGCACAGGATGCCTAGGGAGACGGTGGAGTCACAGTCCCTGGAGGTGTTCAAGGAACGTGGACGTGGCACTGAGGGACGTGGCCAGTGGGCATGGTGTGATGGGTTGACAGTTGGACTAAATGATCTTAGTAATCTTTCCAACCATTATGATTCTATGATTCCATGATTTTGTGGTGCTATGATTGGAGCTTGTTAGCTCAGTTAGCACAAGTCCTGCAGAGGTGTGGGTGTGAGGGAGCAGTGCCATTCGACTGCACCCACAGAGCAGTGTGTGGGTAGGTTTTCCTCAAGGCTGCAGGTGTTGGGCACAGCAGCTTTTGGTGCCACTCCAGGGAGCAGCTGGGAGCTGTAAAACTGGTACTGACCTGCTCAAGAAAACAGAGCTGCCTGCTTCTTGAGTTTCTTATACATATTCAGCTTAAAATCAGAGTGGCCTTGCTTTTCCTTGTAGCCTTTGCAATTTTAAAGCACTTTGCATGCATATCCGTATTTCTCCTTTGTCCTCCACACAATGTGTGTGCACTTTCTGGCCCTTTCTCTCTTCTTTGACATTCCTATGCACAGAGATGCATTGCTCTCCGTCCATCTGTAAGGGCTCAGTTAGCTTTGTCATTGATCTCAGCATGGGATCAGGCCTCATTGGCTTCATTTGTGCTTCTGAGTGTGGAGGAATACGAGCTAGCCTGGGAGCTAATCTGTAAATTTTGCAGAAAGATAATTCAGTTTAATGCAATGCCATCTTAAAGCTGCAGGAGGAACACTGTTGAGGGGCTACATCCTGCATGAGCCAAGACATTTATGGTGCTTGGTGGGTGGAAGGCCTGGCCTGAGACCATCACCAGTTGGAAGCTTCATTCAGCTCCCATTGGACATACAGCCAGACAGATTAGCTGTGGACAGTGGGGTTTTCTCATAACAATATTATGCTGGTTTATCTCAGTTATGCAGTGTCCCTGCTGTGGAAAATATTTTGGTTTAATGGGGGGAGCTGCTTTTTTCTTTTTCTGTTTCTTTTTCAAATAAGTCTCAGTTGCCATCATTTTGGTCTTTGTTTCTGAACAACCTTTTAGTGTTCCCAGCTAGGCAGTGCCATTGAACCAGGACTGTTACAGTCTTGCTCCATTAGCTATTACTATTTGCTGAGGAGTAAATGAGGGCAGTCAGGAGGGGAAAAGGGGGAAATCTGCTGTTTCTCCTGTTACAGCTGTGCCTGGCACTGCATGTTTTATTGTAAGTCCAGCACTAAGGGAGATTGATAATATAAGATGAAAGGTCTGTGTGATCTCATGGCTGGTAATAATGACTGAAGGACCGCTTATTTCCTCCTCCTGTGCTTCGAGTTTCAGTCCCATTGTGAATTTTCTTCACTTCAGTGCGTTGTTTAAAGCCCACAGGTCTGGGCTCCTTTACAAGGCTTTTTTTGTGGCGCAATTTTGTCTGATTGAAACCACATTTTTATATGTGCCAAAACCAGTTCAGCAGTTAAAAAGAAATCATAATATCGATTGGATCGTATTTCCAAAGTGGATGTCACCAGCTAATTCTTTTGTTACACCATTTAGCTACACAGGATTAAGCGAGTGTTTACTATTAAGCAGTTACATATGGGTCCTATTAATTCATGCGTTCTGGCAGTTCTTTTGACTAATATCTTGTCAAATAGGTTAGCATTTCAGAATATCTCTAAATCACTGAACTGCAGGGACCCTTCATTTCCAAAGCAAGATCTAGTCCTCATAGGGGTCTAGAGGTTAGAGTGGTGTTGACATCTGAGGGACTTCCTTCTGCTCTTTAACAAAAAAGGTTTGTAAAACCAAGTACCATTTTTTTTCTTTCTTTCATTATTAGGCTTCCTGCAGTGCATGACAAGGAATACATATGGTTGGCAAAAAAAAGCTGAAGATGAATAAGATGGTTTTTGCATCTCCTGGCACACATTTCCAAGAGTGAAATGCCTACCTTCTCCCCAAACTTTCTTTCACTCCTTCTAGAACAGGCTCCTTGTCTTTTTGTCATTTTAAATTAACATCATTTCACCTTTGGTGGATGCTGGGTTGATCTTTGCAGTTATAGTCTGAAATGAGCCTTTGTTCTCCTCGCTCTCCCACCTCCTAAGCTCTGAGGCCTGTTTGAAAGACTGGAGTCAAGCTAGTTGGAAGGTGAGGAAGAGAGGAGATGCTGCAAGGTTTCAGAGCAGATAGATTTGAATCATAGAATCACAGAGTCATAGAATGGCTTGGATCGGAAGGGATCATCTAGTTCCAACCTCCCTGCCATGGGAAGATTGATGACTGCTAAATCAAACACCAGATCAGGCTGCCCAGAACCCTGCCCAACCTGGCCTTGAGTGCCTCTGGGGACGAGGCATCCACAGATTCTCTGGGCAGCCTGTGCCAGAACCGTAACTCCCTTTCAGTGAAAAACCTCCCCATGACATCTAATCTCAATCTCCCCTTTTAGTTTAAAACCATTTCCCTTCCCCAACCCCCTCCCCCACCCCCTTCCCTCACATTTGAAGGACTTATTCTCTCACCCTTACCACTTTTGTTTTTTCACAAACGTGCTTTCAGAGGTGTCTTTTCTTGTAGGACTTCCTGATGGGAGGATGGCGCAGCTTTGGGTAGATGAGAGCTCAGCAGAGATAGGAGCAGCTCAAGCACTACTGTCTCAGAGCTCTGGGACCTGGCATCTCCAAAAGGAGAGTCAAGTAGCCTCTTGGTAGGAACCAGGAGGAGCCATACTGAGTAGTATTGGAGGCAACACTCCGAAAGAAATGTGGTGGCTGAAGGACTGAATAGTAAGGCACAGGTCACTGCTAGTTTGCTCAGTGGGATCTTGGCTGTAAAATATTAGGAGTCACTGCTCTAAAACCTGACATGATTTTACCAAATTCTTCCACAGAAATATCCATAAAGCCCTGCTTTGTCTGCTGGATGTTGCAACTGTATTCAATTTGGCATAAAGCAAACCAACCAGTGAAATGTGGTCTTCCTCTCACTGCTCCATCTCCCAGGCACTTGCTGACATCTCTAGGGAGAAGTGTTGCCTTCTTTGGTGCCTGTAAAACAATCAGGATGTGGCAGGTACAACCCAAAATACTGCAGTGACAATGTCCTGCTCATGCTCCAGCCTCTTCTTATTCCATCTGAGTTCTGTTGTTTTTGTGGGGCTTTGTTGTTGTTGTTGTATGAGTGTGCCTTGTGGATACAGGATGGGGCTCATTTTCTGCTTTTGGCTAGTTCTTTAAAGCAGAGTTCACACTGGCAGCGCTGCTTTTGCCTCCTGCCCAGCTCTTTTTCAGAAGGGAGCTTTTCTTTTCTCTCTCTGTATGGATTTTTGGTAAACATGTCATGTTGCAACAGAACGAGCCAATGAAAGTCAAAACTTCCTCTTTTCCAGTCTGTAAACATTTCCTGGAACAATATTCTCAGCTTTGAAATCCTTTCCAAAGAGTATCTTACGACCTCTCTCTCTCTTTCTATGAGTCACTTGATCAGAGAAGCATTCCCTGCTCAAGTCACTTCCAGGCAACCTTGTTAAAGCAGTAAGGATTTAGTGCGCAGAAAGCCACTGCCAGCTTAGCTACCCCCCCGGGACACACAGCTGGTGAGCTGGAGCTTGTTAGCTCGAGCTTCTTGGGAGCCTGTGGGCTCTAGTCCCAAGTTGCAATCTCTTGGAGCAGGAAATTTTTCTTGGAGACTGCAAGCTAGTCAGAAGGATAAAGTTCATGGGCACGATACAGTAGGCTGCACTTTTTTTTTTATTGCATACTCCTAAAACAAATAAGTTAGCTATTTGCTCTGTCTGCCCTGTTGGTAATTCATTACATATTAGACCTTACTTCATTGTGTTTCAGTAGAAGATGGAACGAAGCTTAGATTTAGGAAGGAAATAAGCAATTCTTCAAGCTATCTGTTCTCCCTTGCTTGGAGGGTCTGTGGGTTGGCCCTGTGATGGGGTCATGCCAAAGGCAAGGACCTATGGAGCAAGTGGGAAGGCTGTTGTGGAGTCACTCGCTTGGAAGACCATGCAGTAGTGATGCAGCACAACCACGGCAGTGGGTGGGGAGGTCATGGGCCTGGCCACCTGCTCCACGATTGCTGGAACGTTATACATGGGCTCCCTGATGACTGCACCTTCCTACTGCTTATCAGCCTTTTAAAGTTGCCTGTCACACTACGTGACATGATCTAGAGCAGTCACAGGCATGGATTGTCTGGATGAGGAGCTACGAGATATGGTTTAGAGGCTTGTGGTAGCAGTGGTAATGGGAGGACAGTTGGACTAGATGATCTTGCAGGTCGTTTCCAACCTTGCGATTCTACGATTCTATGACTGATGCTTGAACTAGGTGATCCTAGTGGTTTTTCCAACCTTAATGATTCTATGATCCTATGATTCCATGTTTGTGTGTGGTGTTTTATCCCTAAACTATCAGCCTCTATATTTACTCTTCCTCGAGGAGAAAGGATAGTACTTTTTTTCCTCTTCCTTCTCCTTGTTGTCCCTTCAGCCTGACACATTACGTACCAGAGATGGGTGTTGGCAGGATATGCTTCTGTGGGGGCTGCATGTCTCTGGAATTTATTTCCCTGGTTTGGTCTGAGCCCAGATTTGTGGGTATGGAGCAGAAGACATCCGTTCGAGAGCTCTGTGGCTGTGCTTCCCAGACCAATTAAGGGATAGAAAGGATCTCCTTTTTTTCAAGGTGACTGACTGCAAGATTTCCTTTCTAATGATGATTTGAAGGCTCATGGGGTTTGACTGTATGATTAATTATGTGTTAAGATGCCTAGAGCCTCCAAGAAGCATATGATTATTATTTATTTAAGTCAGAATACTACTAAATATAATGAAGTGGAGCTTTGAATAGGTTGGAGAAAAAAAAATGAGGGCGTTTTCTACAGAACACAACTAATTTTGCGTTGTGCTGGGACCATGTGGAGTGAAACTGGAAAGGATGCTTCAAGAGCCCTAATTCTCCCTAGGAAATTGTTGCTCTTTGCACATATCTCTCACACATACTTTCCTTGTTTCTGGCCTGACATAACTGAACACCTTCCCCTGAGAGCCAACCACCCGTGATAGTGCTTCCAAAAGCATTCTATAGGTAGGCAGGTGGAGGAGCAAAATCACAAGGAAGGTGCTTTGGGTTACTTCTGGGGAGCTCTAATGACAACTTTAGCTTTAAAGGTGGGAAAAAAAATACAACACACAACTCATCTCCTGTTTTTGGGCTCTTTTTCTTACCATGTGTCATAATTAAAATCACTCCCTCATTTTTATAGGAATAATGTAAGGGGTGTGACTGAATTGCAACTTTGAGAAAGTAATAACACTTTGTTCTGCTTGACAATCCATCTGATATGGACTTTGCCCTCCACAAGTGTGGCTGGAATCTGTTCCAAAAGCTATAGAGTCGGGAAGGCCTAATGTAAAAACAAATAGTTGAGCTCAGGAAAGGCAGGCTGGTTGCTGTAAATGGCTTTGTCTGCCAAAAAGCTGGTAATAGCATGTTGGCCAGGCATCTTTGCTTTCCTAATTGAAACCACAGGTTTTTGATTACAAATGTTAAGAATAACAGTACCTCATCTAATTTAAACCTCCTTCTAACCTCCATGGTGTGATTTCTTGTGGGAGTACTTGCCAGTGCAGGCTCATGTGTATTTGTCTCCCCTTTCATCTCCATGCTGTCTTCTTTAATACTTCAGACCCCTGCATCCTCTTATCAGCTCTGTTATTCCCAGTAACTGAGTTCTCTAAGGACTTAAATTTAGCAAGAGACTTACATTCACATGAGAGAGTTTGTGGAACTTCAGATGTGGAAAGAAGTAATTTACTGAAAAGAGAAATGAGTAAGCAACTAGGCTGGGATTGCTGCTGTTTGGCATTTGATAGCATGTTGAGTTCATGCAGTGCTCTTTTTAATAGTTTTCAAATGTTTATTGTGTCAATATAATCAAGGATGCACCAATATTGTGATGCTTTAGCATTTCTGTCTAGATAAAAGAGCCGTGCCATAAGCACAAAGCTCGGTGCTAGACCTCTAGGTGTAAATGGCTGATATATTGAAATTGGCAGTAGGTTGCAGATTCAGAAGATCACTGAGAAACATGTGGAATAGCAAGGCCTTACAGATAGCCTGCCTCAAGGCGCAGTGGACACAGGGGAAATCTTTAATCATTTTATATGCAGGCATGTTAGTTTGCAATATCTTGAATCATAGAATAATATAATTGTTTGAATTGGAAGGAACTTTTAAAGGTTGGGTACTGCAACTCCCCCACGTCACGTTGCTCAGAACCCCGTCCAGCTTGACCTTGAAAGTCTCTAGGGACAGGGCATCCACTACCATTCTGGGCAACCTCTTGCAGTGCCTCACCACCCTTATTGCAAGCAACTTTTTTCTTATATCCAGTCTAAATCTTCTCCTCTTTTAGTTTGAAACCATTTTCCCTTGTCCTATTGCAACAGGCCCTACTACCAGGAAAGTTTCTGAGAAAACCTTGTCTGTAGTGCAGGACCTGAAACCTTCCTCATTCCCTGCCATCTGCCATAGCTAGGATTAGAATCACAGAATCACAGAATTGTAGGGGTTGGAAGGAGCCTCCAGAGATCATCGAGTCCAACCCCCCTGCCAAAGCAGGTTCCCTACAGCAGGTAGGGACACTCAGGTCTGCAGCCTTGGTAGCATAGTCTTGTAGGCACCTGAGCTGTGGCTGTAGTGAGGCTCAGGTGGTAGGGTCCTGAAGCCTGAAGCCAGCCACTGAAGATCTAGTTCCCACCTCCCTGAGCACTGTTCTTCTGCTCCCATCTGCCAGGGCTCCAGGGACCTGCAGAAAGATTTTCATGAAATGCTGATACAAAATATGGATATTTCATACCTATGCCAAGCATGGACTTCACAGACCCATTCTTGTGGCTAGGAGTGGCAAATGTTTTATTTTGGACCTACAAATGTCCATCAACATGTTTGCAGTAGATGATAGCTTTTCATATGGATTAAAATCTATGGTTTCTTATTCATCTGGGCAGTATGGTACAGAGCATGCTGTGCTTGCTTTCTTTCCTTGCCAGTGCTGTGAAAAAATTTTAGTAGTATTTCCACTTAGTAGTACCAGCCTATAGTTCTGAATATGTAGCAGTAGCAGAGTGTATGGGATGAATTCCATCTAAGATAGCAATAGTTAACACTCACAAACCTCCACACACCCACCCACACAAAAAAGAGCTGGCAGAGTAGCTTAGACAGTGCCTCTTTCACAAAATGTAGAGGTTTCTGCCTTCAACTGAATTAGCTTTTAACTTTACCAATTCATTTTCCTAGTCTGTTTCATATCAGAGGCTCGGCTTCTTTGAGGTGGTAAATTTTAAACAGGCAAAATGGGAAGGGCAGTACAAATTTCAGATTGTGAGGGCCTTTTAGCTTTCACAGTGCTCTTTGGAAATATGTGATACCCCGAGATTAGGATATGGAACTCACATTGCTCTGCTTAGTTGAGCCAACACATATTTAACGAGTTGTATATGCAGTTTCTCAATGAGTAGGAGTCTGTCAGCTAGATCACCATCCAAGTCATCCATCTGTGCTAACTGCAGTCAATCTCTGTTCTCTACTTTCATTTCTTCAGTCGTGTGTTTGTCAGCAGAGCAAAAAATGGAACGCCTCTGCCCCAACTAAACCAATGGGAAGGAATAAAACCTCTTTGTTACTCCAGAGGCTTCCTTTCCTCAAGGAAGTCTTGCAGTTGTAGCAAACAACAGCTTTGGACTGCTGGCAGCAGCACCTAGAAGTGATGGTGTGCTGAGGTGGGACTTGACACACTAGCACCTTTTCTGCCATCTGAGCTAAAAAGCTCATTTTAACACTTTAGAACAAATAATATATTTAAATGGCCGTTAATTTTTAGCTGACACCTCTCAGTGCTTCTGACAGCCAGTGTATTTCCTTTGCAGAGCGTCATGCTATTTCTGTTTAGAAGCTAATAATACAATTTTCATACCTGTTACACAGGCTGTCTGACTCTGAGGTTTCCTTAGAATCTAAGTATACCAGATCTTCTTATATGAAGCTATGACACGCTTTAAAAGAAAAACATTCACCAGTCACTATGGTGATGAGGGTTGGGTTTGGAAAGAGGGTATAGAATCGCAGAACCATAGAATATCCTAAGTTGGAAGGAACCCATAAGAGTCATTGAGTCCAACTCACAAGACCATCCAAAAATCAGACCATAGGTCTTAGAGCACTGTCCAGACATTTGTAGACGGATAGAACACCTACAGAAGGGTTGAGCTTTAATTAAAAATTAAAATCTAAACAGCTCAAGATTCAGTTACAATGAAGCCTTATAGCTATCATGTGCAATATTTGCAGACCAAGTTATTGGTATCTGGCATATCATTTGATTCACTTTGAATCCAAAAAGTATGTTATAAGCCTTTGTCTGCTCATAACAGTTCCCCTTGGCAAAGGTACTGGATGAAAGATTATTTGGAGAGTGATGGGCCACTATTATTTTTTTATGATGTCTCTTGTCTGACTGACAGAGGGGAGATATACCTTCAATCTCAATAGCAATAAAAACCCAGTGCAGATGGAAGGGCAGAAAATAAATTCAGGTAAAGTTTGCATCCCTGTCTGATATAGGCTGGTTATTGTCATATCAGGGAGAATGTGAATGCCAGCCTTGCTCACATTTGGCTAGAACTAAGCCTTCTGTCCCCCTCATTGATTACCAGAGGAAAATTGAGTAGGATCTCAGAGGCATGCTCTCAAAAGTTAAATGTCCTTGTGTCTCTGCATTGTAGCAAGCTTTAATTACTAGAATAGAAGTAATTATAGCGTGGAAAATTTCAGCTTGTGCACTTTAAAGTTTGGACAGAAAGCCTTAATAAGCAACTGAAGAGCTACACTGGGAAGGATTGCTTACTACCTCTAATGACATACTATCGGATCCTATGACATATTAGACCTTAACATATCTTTGTCTCCTCCATGCATTCACTAATAAAAATGTTCCCATTTCTGCTCAGTTTGTAGACTAGTAAGTTTTGAGGGCAGTTGTGCAACTTGGGCTGTGGCATGAGGATGAAATAACTGCTTTTGTATGATTTTTATATCTGAAACTGTGGGCTTGAGCAAAGGGAGGCTACTCCTGGTGAAGCAGTACCTGATCCCTCGTACTGCCTGAGAGAAAATTACCAGTTTCACTGCAGAATACAAATGCAAGTTTAAGTCATGGCTTGATGAAGTTATGATCAAGACCGATCCAGCTTTCGTTACCAAAAAAAGTGATCAGCCAAACCTGTGTGCAAACCCAAACTACATTTGACAGAGAGGAGACAGCAGATGGAGACTTATCTGTGGATTTTTCCAAACACATATGTCTGATGTTTGCAGTATAGAGAGCAGAGCTGATGCTGTGCCACAGGGTACGAAGAATTCACTTGTCCTTGAGGCTGCCTTAAGGAGCTTTCTGGAATGACTGTCCATCCCTTTTTCAGGTTTCAAAACGTGCAGTCTGAAAGTTTCTAGCCCTTATGGGGCCTGAAGGAAATTGAGTGACCGTGAGCAGATCCCATGCAGCTGCAGAGCAAATGCTGACGAGTGCATCGGCAGCTTCTGCTGCTGCTGCTATTTTGAATTCTGTGGGTGGCAGGGAAACAAGCAGGAATTAGGTCAATTTAGCTCTGCTGCTGCTTGAGAAAGCGAAGAGCAGCTGCTGAGACAGCCACGGGAGCACAGAAATGGAAGCTGGGGGATGGGTTAGGATGATGGTAAGCGGGATGCGAAGAGCCTGGATCAGCTGCTGGAGTTGCCTGGGCTGGGAGCGGGCACTGCCTCAGGTGGAGCAGGCGTGCACGGGCTGCACGCTGATGTGAATAGGGCTCGGGGTGAAGTAACAGCAACGTCTTGCATTCTGGGAAGGGAAGAGGAGGGAGATGAGTTTAGTTTCTTGCCTGCAGCCGCCCTGAAAATGCTTTTTCTTCCCTTACCCACTTGTTTGTATCTGCAGTTTTGAGGCGGGGCTGAAGTCTGTATTTAGAGAGAAACACAAATACTGTGGCTTGGTAAAAGAGAAGATAGGAGCTGAATTTCTACTAGAGCCTATGCAAAATAACCAGGAGGGCGTCTTCTCTGCAGGGCATTAATTACGTGAAAGCTGCACTGTGCAGGTGAGGGTAGCTCATGGGGAAGGGACAAGTACCCCATCTCATTATTTTATTTTATTTTTCGTACATCCATCTAGATGAGTTCTCTGGGTCTGCAAAGCCATGCCTGCAAACCAGCTCTATCAGCAGGATGCAAGTGGGAGTGGGCAGTGGGCAAGGAGGGCAGAGAGCTTTGCTCTGAAACCACAAATCATAGAATTATAGAATCCCTGTAATGGCTGGGGTTGGAAGGGATCTCCAAGACCATTTGGTTCCAACCCCTGCCGTGGGCAGGGCTGCCCCCCACCAGCTCAGGCTGCCCGGGGCCCCATCCAACCTGGCCTTGAGCGCCTCCAGGGATGAGGCACCACAGCTTCCCTGAGCAAATGAGGAGGAAAAGATTGCCTGGAATAGATGGAGAATTTTTCTCACTTGCCTGCTTCAGAGGTAGTGTCTGAAAAAAGATGCTGTCTAGAGCCATGCGATACATTAACCTTCACTTTTGTTTGCTGTGTCCATGGTGGTTGGCAAGACTCCAGCCAAGCCTCCACCATATGCACAACCCCAATGGTAGGCCTTAGTGTTCTTGCTAACAGCAGTAGCACAAAAGAAGAGGATTTGCTTTTCTGTTTCATAATCCATTGACTTTCAGACATTGTAGACTGGTTAAACAAAACATTCACATAAAGTCTGGGTTTACAGAAGGTGAAAATCTGCAACCAAGAATAGTAATACTGTTTTAATTATGCCAAGGCTTGAATGAGGGCTGCAGCCAAGCTCTGTGTGGCACTGTGCATGGCACTATTATTCTCTTTGTGCATCTCGCCGGTCCCACCAGCTGCCAGGCTGCAATAGAGTTACGTCTGAGTCACTGCTTCCCAAAAGGATGACAAGTTGGTTGTGTGTCACTGAATAGGACGATGCTGATCCTGCCAGCTTGGGTCTGGATTCAGGCCATCACTGCACGATAGATGTGAACAAATGCTGCTGGCTGTTTAAGCAGACTGGGGAGGGAGGTGGAGGCAGGCAGGGAGAAAGAGACCTGCATCTGAAAAGAGGACTGTCATGCCAATGGAAGGGCTACCAGCCTTGTTTTGGCTTTCTGTAAGCAGACAGGATCACTGGAAAGGCACAGTGGATCCTGTTTTAAGCAGAGGGATGCCTATTTCTGAGGCATAGGCACTCTTGGCAGGCTGGCAGCTGGTTGGTTGAGTCAGTGATCGCCAAGAGCTCTGCCCTGTTGATGCCCTCTTGTTTAGCCTCTGATGTCCCAGAGGGCTTTGTGTGCTGTGAGTCACTCGGTTTCTTGCCAAAATAAGGAGAAGGATAGAGGTCCTTCTCAGCTCAGGAGAGCTAACGTACATGGCAGCTCAAGGTAACTCTATGCCATATGCAGTGAGAGGAGCCTGTGGTCTGGTTGGGCTCAGTGGCTACTGCTCTTTTGATGATGGCTTTTGACTCTTTCCTCAACAGATGATGTACCTCACTTATCCTGAGCAGTCCTGACTTCACTCTTCCAGGTGAACTGCATAATTCTTAAGTTGCAGACTGCTGAGTGATCTGCCTCAAGAGAAGATCAGAAGAAGAAATCTGCCCTTCTTTTTGCTTAATACGTCCCTCTTGGCTTTCTGTTACCAACTTAGACTGAGTGCACACCAAAATATAATGAGGGAGAGTCTCCTGACCTATGTCTTTTTCTCATGGGCTGGGTTTGGTTGCACAGTGCAACTAGCTGTAACATGGCTGCTTTGGTACAGCTTACATTTATATCAAAAATGCATACAACATAAGGTGGTGATTTGTGACAAATATTTGTAGAATATTACTTGGTAATCAGCTTAGCCAACGTCTGGAATAGAATTAAAAAAGCCAGAATTTGCATAAAATGTTTGCTACTTATGCAACTTATACATTACAAGATTCATAAGCTTGTAGCTCTGTTTTGAATTTGGCAGAGAAAAGGTGTTTTGGATCTGCAGACAAAAGCTATAGAGTTCAGTCCTGTCTGGTTATTTGTAATGACTGGCCTAGGTTATGGGAACTTGTTCATTTGCTGAAAGTGATAAAGGAGGTGAAAGACAAAGGTCACTCTATCTCTGGGATTAGTTGGGTGAATTAAAGGACATGTGCTACCTTTTACTAATATCCCTCAGCAGACTGATGCCTTGAAATACAACTCCTGCACAAAGCAAGTAAAAGAATTAAAAATGCCATGTCCACTGTGGCTGAGCACCAAGGATCAAAAGGATACAATTAAGTGTTTTTGGGTATTTGACTCTAACCTAATTTCAAAATTCTTCACTGCAAGGAACATCTTCCTGTTCCCTGAAAGCTTTTTCTCATGTTTTATTTATTCATTTTTTTTAAATTCCTGAAAGCAGTGTCCTTTTCTTGCTACCTGCAGTTATTAACTCCTGTCAAGTGCAGCTGGCTATGCAGGAAAAGCAAAGGTACCGCTGCAGTAAGTGTCAAGGTTAATTTATATACTGCAAAACTGGAAGCTCTTTTAAATACAGAGTGACAGGCTTACCAGCTTGAATGAATGGGTTTGCTTCAGGAGTGCTGCCAGACAGAGGCATCTCATTTGAAGAGCACCAGGGTGTATGCAGTGCCAAAACAAAGGTGGGTGGTAGGCTGAGAGGATGTCTGGCTAAGTGCGGGACTGGAAGCTGCTGGTTGGTACTAATGGAGGGAGTGAAGCCTGTCCTAGCCCCTTGCTCCTACCATCCTCACCTGATAAATCTGTGCAGCTCCACCACTTCAGCATTTGCAGTGGTGGTAAGGACCTGGATACTGACTAATGGAAGAACTTTCGGCACTCTGCGAAAAAAATCTCTGGAAGGGCCAAGGGAAACATGAGTGATGTAGCACATTTGTAATTTGTCTGCATTTGACTGATTTGTTCAGAGGAGGAATAGAGTGTGTTTGTTTGGGGCTTAGACTGGCTTTTCCTGGGAAAGAATGCTGCTAATACAGAGTCTATGTGTACATGGTATGTACAGACATACGCACTGTGTAGAGCAGAGGAAGACCTGGCCATATGCCTGGGCATACCAGTGTGTAAAAGTATTTCTTTTTAATTAAAAACTAAAGCAAAATGAGGTACGCTTCTGTGTTCTGGCTGCCATCAGCCCCTCCTCATCCACCATAAGATAACAACAATGCTGAGTTGTTAAACCATATGGAAGCAGTTGGGAACAGATGAGGGTGGTCCCAAAAATCTCAGTTGTTATCAGGTGATAAGGAATATCTAAGAAAGGGGAAATTACAAGGTACTCCCACGTGCAGAGAAATTTAAGCAGTAAAAGCAGATTTGGTATAGAGGAATATAGAAGGAAACTCCCTGAGAGGTTGTGGAGTCTTCTCTGGAGACGTTCAAGGCCCACCTGTATGCCTACCTGTGCAACCTGGCCTAGGGAACCTGCTTTGCAGGGGGCTGGACTCAGTGATCTCTAGAGATCCCTTCCAGCCCCTACAGTTCTGTGACTCTGTGAATAGAACTAGTAATAATATTGCAGTAAATCACTCTGGTCAGTAGTCTTAGTAACTGGAAAGTCAGTGCTCTGTGATAAGGAAGTGCTGGCTTAGAATGTGGTCTGAAGCAGAACTTGGCAGAATAAACAGCAGCAGAAGTAAATAATCTCAGGATCTTACGTTCAAGGAAGGTTAGAAGGAACTTCTGGAGGTTGTCTGCTTAGGATTCCCAGAGGCTCACAGCAGAGCTAGTTTCAAAGTTCTTAGCTTAATAGTTCAAAATATTAGAAGCAACACTGGAAATGATTGCCAGAGCATGTTATTTGAAGAGGCTACAACACAACCAAAACTTGTGGCTGTGGAGAGCACTGTTACAATCTAAATTAAATCAGTGCCCTGACAGTTGTGATTTTTTCTGTATGAGGCACCAAGAGCTCATACTGGGTTTATACTTCCAATGGTAATGATTTTTTTCCTTATCAAAATCACATGCACAGGTGCATAAAAGCACTGTTGTTGCTCTTGCAGAGGGTGTGTCCTGCAGAAGCTTCTTTTCCAAAGAAACTGTGGAAGAGAACTTCCCAAACATGAAGCCAGATCCATTCCAAGTATGTGTCGTTACACCTGGCATTCTGATTTTTGTGCTATGGCATAAAATGAGGATGAATCAAGCCTCCAGCCTTTCCTTTGAATGATGAATGTCAGTGCTAGCCTAGAGAAATACAGTTTTCAAGCTGATGTAGTTTGACACCGCATTCTACAGCAGAGACACTGGACAGCCCCATGACTGTGTTAACTCCCTAGGGACAACGATGAGTGAAGGGTAGGCGGTTTTTTCCTTGCATAGAGGCATTTGCTGTTCAGGCTTAGTAACATGCACAACTGATTGATCTTCATGAAGAGTTGTAGCTTGGGCCCTGTGCCACAAAAATCCCTCCCTTTGCTCTCTGCATTACTCATCTTCCTGAGGGCCTTTTGCTCTCGGAGTTACTGCTGCTGTTTCTGGAAAGCATCCGATTGCTGAGCTTGTGAAGAGCGTGCGTCTTCCATCATGCAATGAAAAAGACCAACATGAATTCTTGTTGTCAAGTCCACAAGCAAAACAGTTTGAAAATAGAGACAAATGATACCTTTCCTAAATGCTTTTAGCGTGTTAAGGGTTTCATGTAAACTGAAATGGGTGCAGTGCTTTCGGAAGGAAAAGTGATATTCTAACTTGGCAAATAACTCTGCTCTCCCCACTGAAAGGCCTGAAGGGCTACAACCCCAGCACCTCATGTTAGGGTGTTCTGTCCATCTTAAACTGCAGTGTCTCGAGGGAGAGGTTGGGACCATTGCTTGCTACATGTTGAGTATATACTATATAGAGGGCAGTGATGAACCCTCTGGCTACCACTGCAGGCTCCACTTCAGAAGAGTTGTCCTGGGGGTGACGTTGTCACTTCTCTTGTTTCCCACCTCTCAAAACCCAAGGATGCTGAATCACATTTTGTCTCATAGGAGCATGTAGAACAATTTCTTTGTATTTGAGCTCCCTGCTGGCTGTGCTGGGTCTAAGGTGTGATGTGGAGATACATGTACATGGCACAGGTACATGGTACTAGGGGAACAAGCAGAGCTGTTGACTTGTTTCAGACAAGATCCTGCCAAACTTTTAAGTAATATCTTTCAGGTACTAATGGCCACGATGTGCTATATATAAGCTATAATGATATAGTACTCAAATTAATGAAGTTCTACTTGCAGAACTCCAGGCTTACTCTAGGCTATTCTAGGTTAGCCTAGAGTAGTGGAAGTAGGACTTAACTCTGTAGAGGTCTACTTTGGGCTTAACTGTTTTCTAGGGTTGTTATGTTTCAGATTATAAAAACCCCACAATCTCATAGTAATGAAAAACAAAACCACCAAGTGTGATAGAGTAAATTTTTATTATGGATTCGATAATAGTTGGTAAACATTTGTCGGAAAAGCTCACAATTCCAGCCTTTTTAAACACAAGTAACAAACAAATTATAGTAATTTTCAAAAGCATTTAGAAACAACGATTGTTAGACTGTCCGAAGCTAAACAAATCCTAATGAGATTCAGTGCAAGACAGACAGAAAATCTATACAGATAATTAAGAAATTATCCATTTGGGAGAAAAAATAACTATCTTTTACATTCTCATCTGTGGAAGCCAATACATGTAACTTGCTCTTCCTTTTCAAATCTTCCCCACCTCCATTTATTTAGTGATAACACGGGAACTGCTGCAGTGTTAAAGAGGCGTCTGGGAATATAGCAGGGAAGTGCAAGGATTGGTTGGTGCACTATCTAGCTGGCTCTTCTGTTGGCAGAGCTAAAGTCCTAGCACAAAATGCTAGCCCCAGGGGTAAACAAACTTAGAAAAAGGCTTTAAGAACGTTTTTCAGAAATAATGCTATGATGTGTATAACGGACAAGAAAATCAGAATAATAAGTGCCAGCAAACTCATGAGTCTTGTTCTGATTTGCTTTGTACTGTGCTTAAAATTGGTTTTACCCGCTCTGTCCTTTCATTCTTTCCTGATAGTATGAAAGCCAGTAATTTTGTTATACTACTTTCACAGAGATAAGAAGTAATCAATAAAATCTCAACTACAGCTATCTGTAAAATGGAGGGATCTTCTGGTACATGGAAAAAGGTAAAAATGAAAGGTTAAATGCCCTCCTACTAGTAACAGTTTTGGTAAAACACAAAGTGACCCTTGGAAAAAATACGTATGTGAGAGAGCTTCTATTATTACATAGAATGTAATGCTGCTTCAGTGGGGGCCCATCATTCTTACAAGAAGTGCCTTTGGAACAAAAATCACCCAAGACAAAGAGGCAATTGAAGCCCAGGAGTTGTTTGGGCTGCTTAATCTTGAGCAGTGTGGGGACTAAAGAGAAAACAAAGGAATTTCTGACTCTGAATTTGAAAAGAAAAAGATGGAGAATTCTGTGGGAATGCTTGCCATAGTCCCTTGTCAGCCATGGTGGGACCATGGTGCTTACATTTCTGAAGTACATTGTTCCATATTTGCCCTCTGGAAGAAAAATGAAAGGCTTTTTTTTTTTTTGAGGGAGTGAATCTCTTTGGGATCTCTCTTCTGTTCCTTCTATTCCACTCTTTCCCACCATCTCCCTTTCTCCAGCCTCCCAAAATTAGACACTAGAAGCTGAAAGCAATAATTTTTATGAAGATAAATTATTACATCACTGTCTTGGTGTTAGATTCCCTATTCACAGCACAGTAGGGAGATCAGAGCTGGTGGTGTGATACATATTGCTAGGATTGCAAAATGATCCTAAATTTTCATTCTAATGCAGATAAAAATATGTGAATGATGTCACTCTTGATGAATGTAAAGTGGAGCCAAACAAATATGGAAATGCCAGAGGCCTTTTTCTAGGACAATAAAAACTTGCTAATTTCTCTCCATTTTTAGGAAACAAGAATGAAAAAATATAGCGATGCAAGCATATTTTATCTGAAGTGGCTCTTTATCAAATGTAATTATGCTAAGATGCATTCTTATACAGCCGCATTTTTTAATTTGAAGGCTTTTCATTTGCCAGTGAGAAGGCCAAAGTGAAGAAGTCATATGATGGCACGAAGGACAGATCCTGCCTGAAATTTCAGAGCTTGAGTCCTTCTCAGATTTGTGGTCAAGTTCCCTGTGAGCAGCTGCATAGGGGTATTTAGATGCATTAGATCACTTATACTGGGCATCTCTTGATAATAAATGTTTCAAAAGAGTGAGTCTGGTATCGATGACCTGGAAAGAGTGAGAACTTTCTGGTCCATCTCTTCAAAGTTTTCTTCAAACTGTGTCAGAGTAATTAGAAGAATGAAATGCTGCTGTGGAAAGCTTTTGCTTTCTGACTTTTCCATTTTTTTCCTTTTTTGTGGATCATTTAAGCTGGGTGAGGAAGTGGGATGGTGTGATTATGTTATGCACTGTGCACTGCAGGAGTACCTAACTTTCTCTGCATAGTGATGAAAAGTAGTGGATATAGGTTTCTGAGAGGGCTAAATTTCTGCTTCTTGTTTAATAAATGTGTTCAATCTAATGCACCTTTTTCTAGACTTATCTTTAAATGGCATGTTTGCTTTTATAATAATCAAGGAAAATTCTATCACATTCGTTTTGTATGTAAAAGCTAGAATGGGGGGGAAAGTCATTCTTAGAATTCTACTGGACCAGATCTTGCATGCTGCATTTGTCACAACAGTTTTATTTTGAGCAAGTCCTAAGCATTCCTGCTGCTGCCTTGCTCATTGGTAATTACCCTCTCCTTAGTCCGATCGGATTTTCTTCATGTCTGCAAGAGGTCATTCAGATCATCTCAATGTCTTCAGGCCATGTCTGTGTTGTTCCTGACAACTGTTTGTCCGCCTTCTTTGTAAAAACCTCTAGTGACTGTGATTCCAATTTGCCTAGAAAATTTATTCCACTCCTCTCCTACTCTTACTGTTTTTTTTCTCCTTTCATCTAACCTAGATGTCTGCTGCAACAACTTAATTATTCCTTAATCGCTCACATTACTTCTTAAACAATCCTCTGTATTCATGGAGAAAAGTCTCTTTCTCTTTGCAGAGATCTTGTACATACTCTTGGCTTGACATTGTGAAAGTTGCATGAAATATCCTGGCTAATTCCCAACAAATCCTTCAGCAGTATGAGGAGACCGAGCAAGCTTAAGATTTTGGAAAGGACTCTTCTGAAGTTGCAGGATGTGGAAGCCATCTTTAATTTCTGGGAGACTCTCAAGCTCTTCTCTGAATGCCAAGAAGAGGAACGTTTTGGATTAGATTGTCACCTTGATTGTATTGGTTTTAGACTGCAAATTGTTTAGTGAAGTGTCTTCCATCAGAAGAGAGGTGGCCAGCAGGGACAGGGAGGTGATTGTCCCTCTCTGCTCTGCTCTGGAGCAGTGAGGCCCCATCTGGAGTACTATGTCCATGTCTGGAGTACAAGAAAGACAGAGAGCTGTTGGAGAGGGTCCAGAGGAGACCCTGGTCTAGCACTAAATGGGGAGGTTGGTGGCCCTGTCTGTGGCAGGCGGGTTAGAGATTCATGATTCTTGAGGTCCTTTCTAACCCTGGCCATTCTGTGATTCATTCTGTGAGGTGACACCTAATGTGAATGAAAGGGTTTAAGATGGTAATGGCCCTTGTTCCCTGCCACACTGGAGAATAAGATGGTGCCTGGGATGCAGATGCACATCCAGTGTTGAGTAGTAACAGCAATGCTGCAACCTGTGGCGTCTTGGCTGGTGATATAATGCTCAACCTCCTCTTTTGTGATTTTATGTCTGGGGTTCTGCTTTCCAAAGTTTTGTGTTAGACTGTGGCTTTCAAAGAGACCCAGTGTGAAGCAGATGAAAGGCATGATCTCAGGATTCACTGCTCACTGCTGTGTAGTCAGGACCCAGTGTCAGACCCATCCCAAAGTAATGTGTGCTCAGGGGCCAGGAAGAGGGAATGAGAGGAGCAGAGGGGAAGGTGGGAGTCTGAAGCTGCGAGAAAATGGGGCAATTAAGCATGAACCCAAAGCTGACACCCTGCCCTGATTAATTTAACAGTAATTAAAGACTTTCAGTGGAGATCAGCGTCGTGCCAGTTCCCAGCCACGCTAAGAAGGATGAGTTGTGCAACGGTAACCGGGACCTATTCATCACAGGCAGCACACAAAGCAATTACCACTGCTGCCTATAAACTGAAGCAGACTTTTGCATTAATTGATTTACTGGGACCTCTCATCCCCTTTCTCTTTTGTTTCCTCCCCTTGTCTCTGTTGTTGGTTGAGGCCTCATTTGCTCACAATGCACAGCAGTGCCAGGCCACAGGAGACTCATCCTTGGGATGCAGGGTGGAGCTCTCTGGATCTGAGACACTGTGCTCTGTGGCTGTCCCATCCCTCCCTGGCTGTGTTTCCCAGGGAGCTGCCCGTCAGACAGTTTTTCTTCTGAAATCCACTGTAGTAAGCAAAATGGATCAGACATCCGCTTTCTCCTTCCCTTCCCCACACCTCCTTTTGCACTCCACTGTTTTCAGCAGGGATGTCATTTGCCTCTCATTTCATGCTGAATATGAGAGAAAAATCTCATTATTTCTGACTTAGGTATTCACATGTGTCTCTCTACAACGTGTCGTGCTAGTTGCCAGCTTGTTACAACATCACAAGAAGAATTCAAAGTGCTGATTTATCTGCTATTGGAAATGTCTCTGGGGAAAAAAGAAGATACGTGAAGGAGGAAGAGAAGAACACAGGGAAGGCAGCACAGGACTGCAACCTTACAGGGCAGAACTTCAGTGTTATCTTAGTTGGATTACTTGTTTGTTGCTGCTCTGCTGACTGGTCAGGCAGAATGATCAATTTGATGTGAAATAACCAAAGATGCAATAGGCAGGAAACTTTTATATCTATGTAGGAAAATGGAGAAAGACTCTACTAAATCTGGTGGGTAGCTGTTGAGCAAAAAGAAAAGGGAAAAAATAAGAAAGTTAGATACTTAATCCCAATCTTTTGCTAGAGGGTGAACAGTAGTTTTATTTTGGAACTGAAAGACTTCCAAACACAGAGAACATCCGTCTGCTCCTCACATACTGTATTGGAATCAGATGTCTCAATTTGATCCTCTGTGTTTCATGTGTCTTGCTCCATAACTTCATTGCAGAATGAGTAGTTAATGACATCTCTAGCCATGGGCATGACATTTTGAACTGCACCTACATTAAAGTAAAAGGCAGTAAAATTCTGTGGTGTCCTCAAATAAGGGTACTTGTTTTGCATGAGCATGTAGCAACCTAGATGAAGGATCCCAACTCTATTCAACAAAGGCACAGACTGCTGTGGAGAGTGTCCCATTGAATTCTGCACAGAGCAGGAATGGCTCCAACAGCTTGCTTAGTGCCAGGTCCAGTCAACTTGTGTGTATTTCCATGACTGGAGACTCTGCAAGCACTCCAGGCAACCTGTTCTGGTGTATGACCACCCTCACAGAAAAAAAAAAAAAAGCTTTTTTTTAGGTTAGAACAATACCCACAATTCTGTATGCTGTTCTGTAATGAGTCATATGGGTCTTAAACCATTCCTGAATAGTGCCTAATAAAATGGTTAAACTACTTAGCTCAGCACTTAAAGGGATGTTGTGAAAACAAGCTGGTATTTATGCAGTGCTTTGAAAGTTTAAAGTGTGCATTATTTATTTACTATTATCATCAGAGAAGTGATTGATAGCCTCTGCTTATGCTGGTATTGACATGAAACTGAATAATATGTATCAGGAGAATGTCAGTTTGTGTGCAAATGGGAAAAACAAATGGAGAGGATCCTTTGAAATGATAAAGAAATAAGACAACAAAGCTATGAAGCAACCTTAAGAACATATTGCAGTGTTAAAACCTGTACTAAATGTGCATTATGTATTATCAGCAGCCTTGCACACTGGCTAGCAGGGTCCAAAATGTTCACTTTTTAATAGCAAAGAGGGAGCATTTTTCATTTTGAAAGAAATTATGCTCCAAAAAAAACCATTAGTATTTTAAAATTAATAGGAGACTGGTAGTAACTCTCTGTGACATCTACTTAATAAGCTATTGAAGTGATTTAGTGATCAATGAGTGCTGACATTTCAAGAAAGAAAAGGCAAACTTTGGCACTTCTTCCCCTGCCTCCTGGCTCTGTGTGAGATAAGGACGGCATCTGTGGGAACTTTGGTCTGCTGCTTGTGCAGAGGGCTGCTGCAACAGAGCTGCTGCTTTCCTGTTGGGAAAAAAAAAAAAAAAGAAAAAAAATATATGATCTCTTCAAAGTTGATTGAACAAAGTGTTTAAACTCAAGTACAAACACTGCTCTAATACGGGCATACGCTTAGGTGCCTTGTGTCCGATTGCCTTGCGTCCATTCCTTTTTTACATCCCAAGGACTGTTGCTCTGGGATACCGAAGCAGAGGGATGTTTGAAGTTGTTGATTGTTTTATGTAACTCGGTGGGAGGGAAGCATGTATGAACTGGCTTTCTCTTTCTCCAAGTGAATACGGTTTTGCCTATTCCAAGTAATACTGCTTGTGTGATCACTCTGAGCAGGACACATGCTCTCTGGTTGGGGGAGCATGGCAAAACATTGGTGAACTGTGTTTTGTGAAGTGAATGGACTTCTGAGCATGTGCTAAAGCTTGGTTTGTATGGCTGTGAAAGCCATACATCACCAGGAGACCCCACTGTAACTAGGCTGCCTTGCTTCTCCTCTAACAGATTTAATGACTGGGAAGAAATTCCTCAGGTGATAAACATCACTTTATTTTCAAAACTGCTGGCAGTACACAAATAAATAGTTTGCCAGGCTATCAAAAAGAGGGAGAAGGCACAAAAGAGACATTTTCTGAGGTTATTTCTTCATTAGTGGAGCGTTTCACCTGGGGTTCAATTCACAGCTGCCAGTACCTGCTGCTGCTCATCTTCTGCCATCAGTTCTTGTTCATTTCCATTCTGGAGGGCTGTGCTAGCTGTTGTGGTGGCACCAGCAGCAAGGGTGGCTTGGACAACTTGCACCTGTCCACTAAGAAGCACCTGCCCACTGCATTGGATGCCCTGCTTTTGTTGCCATACTGGGAAAGCCATAAGAGACATGAGAGGGGTGAGACCTACCAGACCATACTGAAGGAACTCTGAGAATTCATAATTCAGGCACAGATCCTTGACATTCAGGAATAAGTTTTTTGTTAAAAACACTGGGCCTATTTCCCATAAACCAGCAAAAGAAATTTAAACCCAAGGACAGTGTTAGCATTTAACAGATCAGATCTTCAGCAGGAATTAATTGGTGTAGATTGACTGGTATCAATGAAGTTACACTGATCTCCTATGCCTTAGGAGCCCATTTTTTTTGACTGATTGGCCAGTTTTAATGTCCTCAGATAATTCTTACTTTATTATTGGCAGAATATGCTGTTAGGGATGAAATGCTGCCGTCAGATGTGTGTACAAAGTATTCTTCTCTGTAATGGCACATAGCTGTGGGGCATTGGCAGAGTGGTGGAGCAAGGTAAGATGCACAGCTCAGAGAGAATAGTTTTGCCAATTGAATGTTACTATCCCTTCTGTTAGACTTATAGGTAGATAATAAAGAAAGACCATTCTACTTTGGAGGCACCTGTGTAAATATTTATTAGGATTAACAGTGCCAATCACAACAAACCTTCATCTTCCTTTGTCCACCTCTTCTTCATAGAGTCATAGAATTATTAAGGTTGGAAAAGACCACTAAGATCATCTAGTCCAATTCTCAGCCCATCACACCATGCTCACTGACCATGTCCATCAGTGCCACATCCACATGCTTCTTGAAAACCTCCAGGGATGGTGATTCCACCACCTTCCTGGGCAGCCTGTGCCACTGCCTCACCACTCCTTCAGAGAAGAAATTTTTCCTAGTATCCAACTTGAACTTGACTTTTTTTGGGTCCCCTCCCCAGCGTCAAATATAGCACAAGTTCAAACACTAAAGCAAATGGTATAAAGGATGTGTTGTAAATTGGTAATTGTAGGTCACTTCAGTCAGGCAAACATTGAAGCAAACCCATCAAAATGTTTAAAATGTGTATAGCTAGCCTTGAAAGATCAGATGGGGCTTGAAATGTATTCTGTAGTTAGCTTTCCTTGTCAAGTTTGATTCCAGGAGATTACAGTGGGACTGGATGAGATCTGACTGGGATTTCCAGACAGCAAAAAATGTTATCGGGCAGGTCACTGTGAGCCTTCCCCATTCTGCTGGCCTCCCATTCGGATGGCTGGAGTGACATGCTGCAAGCTGACAGCCCGGGGATGTGCTAGTGAGATGCTCTCTGGAGTGCAGCTGCTCCAGTGGGCATTGCTAAGGTAAAGTTGGAATCTGCTAAGATGCCACTGGCTCTCTGTGATGCAGTGAAAAGGAACTAATGCTTGGATACCAATGCTGTAGCTCTTGAGAGGCACCCTGGCATAACACATGCTTGGTTAGCTGCTAAAGAACTTCCATTTCTTCTCTGTCTCTTTCTTCCCTTCCTTCAGACCCTGCTAACAAAGGAGCTTCTGGTCTGCATTTTAGAAGTTGCTGCATGTGCTGCCTTTTTAGAAGATGGAAAGAACAGCGTGTCTCTTCCTTCCCATCTGCTTGAATCCTTTCCATGCTCTCCATTGCAGTCATTTCCTCATCTCCTGTTAGGTAATGTTTGTCTTTAGGAATAAATACTCTACTTTGCTGTCACCTTTGGGTTAAAATGCCATTCTGTCTTTTTTAAAGCCAGCCTGTATATCTACACTTCTTGATTTGTATGTATGTTTGAGACAAAGGAAAACCTTGTGGAACCTGTGGGACCATGTTAGCCATGCCCCATTTTGCACATGACTTTGTCTGAAACCACACACTGACCTGATGGATGCTTCAGCCAGCACTGTTTCTTCTATATCTTGGAATGATAAGCAAGGACACACAGATGCAGAAATTTAACTTTTAGAGCTATGGTCTGCTATACTGGAAGCAATCATCTGGTTTTTTTTATTTGTTTGTTTGTGTTTGTTTTTGTTTTTGTAAGCCAAGTCAGTACTTTCCTTTAAAAAAGAAGAAAGCAGAAACCTTGTATGCGTGTGCAATGACATCTGGCACCTTGACTTCAGACAATACCTCTTGCAGCTCACAGGCAACAACTTGTGTTTGACATGACAAGGATAAGGCATGTAGAATTTTTAGTCAATAAATGTGAACACTGGTCTGCAGAACTCATCACAATATCCACATTTCTTCAAGGCCTCATTGCGACTCTTCTAATGCCTGATTTCCAAGTAACTGGAGTGCTCAAATCGACAAACAAACTAAAAACTCACTGCTCCCACCGAAGCAGAGAAGTTCCCCATCAATCCAGGAGCTGTAGGAGACCCCGCCTACGGTTTGAGAAGATTTAGGTGCGTGTAACAGGTGATTACAATAAGCCATCTCTCTCATTAAAGTTGTTGTACAGAGAACATACAGTAATTAATGCCATTTAGGCCCACTGTTTCTGTTTCTTCTTTGGCTCCACAGGCCTTTATTTTGGTTGGCTGCACCTACTTGCTTTGGTTTCAGCCACACTGTTAGAACAGCAGGAGCACACTGCTTTTAAGGTGATCCTAAATGAGAGTACTGGTTCTTCATTTCTCAGAGCTGTGGAGTTTCCTGTGGTCTGTAATATTACAGCGTACTTCTCAAATGACCCAAATAAGGGCTTGACCGTTCCTGCTCCTTTGACCATTCCTGCTTCTTTGGAGTAGCATTCCTGTTCCAAAAATCAGTCTGCTAAGTTCAAATTCTTCTGGGCATTACAGTATCTTAGTCTTTTAGATGAGATGGGCAGGTCTGAGGACATTTTGTAGACCAGGTGCAGTACCTTTTATGTGACATGGGTATGGGATGAGTGTATGAATAAGTATTTAGGGCACTTGCGGGCCCTTGAAGCCACCAGTGGTACCTGAGATAATGTGTAAGCCTCTTCTCTAGCTTCTGAGGATAAGAAGATCGGATCTGCTTTTGTTATGCTTTCTTCATACTGTTGTTGTATTCTCTTCCTGATGTTAGGTGTTTTATTTTTTTGGGTTTTTTTTTTTTTTGGTCAAGAATGTTGATGTTTTTTTCTTTTATTGGCATGTATTGACGGTAGATTAAGAATCCAATTCACTGATGGCTTTCATGCTGAACAGATTAAGTAAGGTACCTACCAAGCCACAGGGTTCAAGAAGCAGGTCAATGAAGCCATTTGTGTATTGTCTCAATGCAGTCTGTTCTAGGTAGGCCTTCATATTGATCTCTTTTAGACTTTGGCATTCAGTGTGCTCTCCTTTATTTGTTTAACTTTTTAAAAGCGTAATGGCTATGAAATGAAGCAGAGTACCAATAGCTGACAAACAAAGAAGATGGATGTGGGGTTTCTTCTCATTTTTTATTCTCCAGCACAAGAAATCGCATGCTTTTAAACTTTATCACTCTAAAGGCGAAAGTCTCACTGGGAGATGGAGTTTGAAGTGGTTTAAGCAGAGTAATCTCCAAATTTTTCACTGTCCCTGTTATACTGCATAAAGCTGCTAATTACCTATAGAGCACTGTCATGAACATCACCAGCTTTACTCAGGGAGAGGAAGTGTGATGTTTAAGAACAAATAAAACAATGCCTTTCTGCCTCCTCGGAAAACCTACAGAATAAACAACAAAAAAAAACAATCTTAAGAACTGTACAACTAGCTTTTGTAAAGTAAAATGTACTTTGAGTGCAAGCCAGTCATTTCGTTCACTGTGTCCCTTCTGCTGTTTGAACAGCGCCTTGACCCCTGTTACACCAGCCTGCTAATATTCACTGATGGCCTCAGGGGAAGTCGCACTGTTCTCTTCCACCTGATAACTTCACTTTGTGTCATCACTTCTGCCCCATGTCACCACTCCCCAGTGGCCAAGTCAGCTCTGCTCCAGCTAAGCTTTGAACTTTTGCATGGGGTCTGCTTTTTGTAGTGATTCAAAGTGAAGTCTCTGGGGAAGTTTCTGTACTGTTGTTGATGGGTCTGCTGAAAATCAAACTGTTCTCTAGGCTTCTCTGCCTCTCGTGATTTAGGCAGGTGGGATTATCTGGTTATGGGGTAAAAAAAAGTGCTCCATCAGTTTATTAGACTGACGTTCCTGCCTGGTATCCATTATTAAATATCTTAAGCATAAAACCCCGAAAAAAACCTCTGGAAAGCACAAAACTACAAATGCCTTCATTGGAAGGTTCATTGGGGGTTGGACTCAGTGATCTTTAGAGGTCTCTTCCAACCCCTATAATTCTGTGATTCTGTGAGGAATACAATTGATGTTGCAAAATGTACGTATGGGAAATGACTTTGCTTGTGCGTTATTGCTTGGACATGCCCCATGCTGCAGTCTTCCTCCACATGATCAGATGCTGCCTTCTTCAATGCAGGAGCATTAAACATGGCTAAAGGCCTTTATCAGTGGGTATTTTGGAGGAGTGAGCAGAAGTGGCAACAACCCACACAACTCTGTGTCAGGCAGCTGCTGAAAACGTCCTCCTGGATCTCTTATATAGTCATTGGAAAGAGGTGGGTGCTTCCAGGTGAAGTGTGCCCTCTCCCTGGTGTTCAGGCTTTGGCGTTGGGAAGGCTGGGTTGTTCACTCACTGTTCTCTTTGCTTTCCTCACTGTAAATAAAAGATTGGAGTGGAGGGCTGCAACTTCTCCTGTGCTGAAGCAGCCAAGAGAGATGACCAGCAAGGCCAGCAAATGTAAGAAGGCATTTTAATGAGGAAAGCAAACACAAGGGAAAATCCCATCTCTCCTGCTCCTGGAAGTTTGAAAAGAGAAGTTAAAGCTCTGAGGGATCATTCAGGGCATGAGCCAAACCTCCATCCAAGATTGTAATGCCTTTCAAATAATCCCAGGTTTCAAGACAGTGTCAGACCTGAACAGGGAAATGAAACATGAACATGGCTCTGTGTTAACCCTTCAGTGGGTCTGGCCAAGTTGTGAATTTGCTGGGAAGCCGAGTCACCTCTCTATGCTTTCTGGGCTCTGTTGTACCCCTTTATACAATCCCAAGTCATACAGCCCTGCATGCTGGGAAGGCTGCTCCGTGGTGTTGGTACAATGCCTATCCCAGTGAGTGTGTGCATCGTGTCTGGTTAGTCTAATTGCCAACACTAAACAAACAGCAAACAGTAACAAGCAAGCTGGTTGCAGCAGTGGAGAGAGGAAGAGGGGAACACTGAGCCTTTCTTGTTCTCCAGAGATTTTCATTTTGGCTCATCAGCCTTCTCCATGAATAAATTTAATTACAGCTGAGCCTGAGCTGTACCAGATGTAACTTAACTTGGGACTCCCAGATCAGTTTGGGCTGCAGAATTGGGCTCCAGTTTTCCACATCAGCCTTTCTGTCAGTCATTCAGCAGTAACAGCTTCTGGTCTCCACTAGAGCATGGAGAGGTGAAATAGTACAACAGAAGTGTACTAACAGAGACATCTCCAGGTGGCTTTGTTGTGAGGGCCTGAATTGTGTCCTACTGTTTCTTAACTGTGTCCATGGTTTTAATGCAATTAACATAGTCTGAGGTAATGTGAATTCATTCAGCTTATTTGCCATCGGGACTAAATTGGTTTCTCAGGTTGATGTGGAAATCCCTTCCCTGCACATGGCTGTGCAATATGGTATGATGCATATAAAGGGGAGCAATGCAACTGAGCTAAGGAGTATAGGCTCAGCTACACAAAAATACTTGGATGCCCAACTCCCACTGATCAGGTTTTTGTTTCCTGGGATTAAGGTGATACCATCTAGAGAGAGGGAATGGAGAAAACTTCCTTTTTTTTCCTCTTAAAGAAATAAAAGCAGTCGCCATCAGGAAAATCAGTGGGAAGAATGAGTCTGATTTAAAGCAAGGAGTGAGACCAAACAGTGTCTTGTTGCAGCTGAAAGTTTATTTTAGACCAAAATGTCGTAACAATATCTGCCAGTCTTTCCAAATGGAAATCTTCAATTTTTAGTTCAGAACTGAATTGTGTCATTTTCTGGGTGCCATTATATCTTTGGTGGAATTCTATGAAAATCGAAAATGTCAGCCAAAAGTAGACACGTTAGGATAAAACTCTGTTTTCCGTTAAAAAAAATGCAGCCTGAATAGGAGGAGAATCTTGTGCTTGTTTCTTGGCATCACAGCATCTGTACAGCACCATTGGAATGTTCATTCCATGTAAGAATACAGAAATGTTCATTTTGAAAGGTTCTTTAAAATTACATCTTGGGACATACAGGAGGAGAGGATGTGCCAATGATCTGTAAAATGCTTACTGTGAAGTTGGGAAGTGAATAGCTGCAGTTGTGCTCTCGTTGCATGGGTGTTTATGCTTGTTTTACTGCTGTAGTAAAATTAAACATGCTTTTTCGTTACTCACATTAAGAGTGCTTTTCCACTCTTTTCATGAGGGACTTAGGTGCTAATCTGCTGTAGTAGATCATTCTCATCCCTTGCGACTCCCTGGGCTGCAGGACCATGTCACAGTCAAGCCATAAATAAACACTGAAGGAAGTGGGAAAGGGCAGAGCTTGAATACTGTATTACAGTGGGTTCAGCTGAGCTTCTATCTTGGGCTGCTTGTTTGCTTGTCATTTTTGACATTTATTTATTTACTTTAATAAGACTGTCCTTAGCCAATCAGCCTGCAGATTCATCAAAGCAAAAATAGGCTTTTCTCTGTGCTTCGTTTTTATTTTCCTTCAAAGGAAGTTAGACCTTTTTATAGATACTTACTGCAAGGAAGCAAAATATTTGGTGCAGATAGTTCATTATCGCCATCACTCTTCCCAACTTCTCAGAGCTCTGGTGTATGCCAGAGTGATATTAATTCACTCAGCCTTATTTTTCTTTATGACAAAGCTGTAGAGGCTGTTTTGGAGGGAAAAAGCATCCTGCAACCTGTTTCATTGTGCTGGAACAGGGTGAAAACAAAAATGATGGGAAAGGCCTGCCCTTTGGCCAGCTCCTCATCTGTTCCTATTGCTATCCCAGCCAGTCAGCTCCATGAGCTTTTGCCATGTGGAGTAGATGGTGTTTCTCTGCTTGTTGCCATACCAATAGGAAACAATAAACTATAAACTTTGTTTCCCACTTTTTCAAAGTAGATTCATAGTTTGAAACTACATAAAGTTATATTTATACATATGTTATGTATATGCATTTATACTTTTATATATTTGGAAACAAGCTAAAACTAAAATTACTGCAAGGGCATATCCTAAATAAATCCAGGCTGTAAAGAGAATTTGTTGCAAACAAGGATAAAATTCAGAATACCCATCTTTGCTGGAAAATGCTTACTCCAACAAACCAAACAGCATAGGTAAGCAAAAGAATGTATGGCACAGTGCATCATTCAGTTTTGTTAGCAACTGTCTCTTGGCCTGAGTAGTGCCAGTTGTCTTCTGTAGAAAACCAAAGTCATATGTATTAATATGATCATCCCAGCAATGTCACTCAGATGTGAACTTTCCAATGAAAAAATTGATGTTTGGAAGGGACTTGCCTACATCTCTAAATAAAGTTAGTCTTTGCTGAGGTTTCCATAGTGTGTGCTGGAGCATACATGGAAGAAGCTGGTGGGGTTGGCAACATGCTACAAAAAAAAAGCCAAATTTTCCCTCTTCCCATAAATGGCCAAAACTCCACTTATACCTTCAGGGAATGTGGTCTGACATTGCCTGGAATAGCATTAACTGCATTCACACCCTGCCTAATAATACTAGCTTTCCTCAGAGATTTCCATTTGTTACCCCTATTGGTAATGGTGTGAAAACTGGGGCCAACTAAAGGTCTTTTTTGAGAAGTTTGATGTGATCAGGAGGGGGAAAGAATCCTTTGCCTGAGGTCTGCAAACTAGAAGAGTTCGGTGGACTTCCACAAAGCAGTTGATATGAATTGTGTGGCAGGTCTCCTGGAGAGAAAGCTTCCGAGAGAACGAGGAAAGCCAGTTGGGAAATAGAGCTCTGGTTGACAGGAGGAAGGACAACTCTGACCAGCCTTTTGGAGAAGTGACTGTGACTGTATGGGGCTGGGAGAGTCTTCAGTATGGCTGTTTGGCAGACAGAGCCAATGTTGTTTTATTGCAAATACAGTTATTGACATTAATTCCACTTCGTGCTTATGCACTTAGCAGTTGCTTCGGAGAGTTTACATCTTCCCAAAGGGGGTGAGAATCTAGTTGCAATGTCTCTCTATAAAGCAATGTCTCTATAAACTCAAACTGCAGTCTCTTAAAACAGTATGTTTTTCTCCCCACTTATTTGGCAAAGAACTGGGGCACAGAAGCATAGATAAAAGATTGAAGTTGTGCAGAATGCTTCCTGCAGGCTGGGAGCAGCCTAGCTGTGTGATTTATAGAAGTAAAAGAAAAGTAGCCTCCAGCCCATAAGAGGGCCCTTAAATCAGAGTTTGGGTCAGCATTTGCTGTAGTTGCTGAATACCCATCCAACAAGCCTTTGAAGGCAGCATCACTGGCTAAGCTGTGTTTGAAAGAACAACAGTGTATTTAGTAAAACACACCATTTTCTACCTTGTATCTTCTCAGTCCTTGTTCTGTTACTACAGGTTTGGCAAGATAACGTCTTTATCTGCAGTATTCATTCTCTTGTACACATCTCTAACTGAAATGCAATGAAGAGGCCAGGTGAGCTGACAGCTGGTAGCTGCTGTCTGCCTGCCCTGTGCTTTGCTAACCCAAACACTTACAGCCATCCCAGGGCAAAGGGTTTTTGCACATTCCACTGTGAGGATACAGCTGTGGCAATTCAACATGGGCCTGTACTTGGAAATCTCTTTGTGCACAGTGCAAGTGAGACCACACCTCAAGTATCATCTTCGATGTTGGGCCCCTCACTACGGAAGGTTATGAGTTATGTGAGCTAAAGCATCACAGAATCACGGAATGGCCAGGGTTGAAAAGGACCTCAAGGGTCGTGAATCTCCAACCCCCTGCCACATGCAGGGCCACCAACCTCCACATTTAATGCTAGACCAGGCCGCCCAGGGCCCCATCCAACCTGGCCTTGAACACCTCCAGGGACGGGGCATCCACAACCTCTCTGGGCAGCCTGTTCCAGCACCTCACCACTCTCTCTGTAAAGATCTTAAGCATGTGTAGGAAAGAACAATGAAGCTGGTGAAGCTTCCTCTGCACACTTTGCCCCATCCATCTCCTGATCCTCTCTCCTTGCTGAGGTTTCGTGGCAGCTGTTTGCCATGTCCCAGTGATGTGCTCCTCAGAGTTTCAGAGAGGTTGTGTGGCAAATGCAGCAGCAGCTACAGGTTTAGGCCAGTGCTTGAGGAGCTCATTGCTGGTGGGGCTCTGTGACCCCCCCTGCAGCTCCTTTCTGTCCTTGTAGACTGCAGCGGTGTTTGGGAGAGCTGGTCTTCATTTGAATGGTTTGGCCAAAGCCAGCTGCAGGAGGGAAAGTTCACATGAGGAGCTGTTTCTTTTAACCATAGCTCCAGGGTGAAGGTGTGATGTCAACACAGGGAATTTTGCCATGAAGTGCGTGGCAGTATGCACAATTTTAAGCATCCTGAATTGGCTCAGCGTATCTGCCATTATAAAGTATACCTTAATCCCAACATTCTGCTTTCTACAAAAATCCCCGAATTCTTCTCCTTCCCTTGAAACAAGTCCAGGTGTCTTTTGAGCTAATGTACAGTCTTTGTTTCAGATGCCTTTCCTAGTAACTTGTTCCACATGTTTATTGCCCTTCAGCTGAAGTAGTTCTGCCTGACAAGTTCCCTGTTTACTCCCTGTTGTTTTATTTGAAATGTTTGCAGTCTGGTTCAACATTCTTTCTCTTCCTTTCCCCCCGTTTCTCCACCCTGCCTGAGTAGAGGTTACTTGATCACTTTCTTTCATGATTTTGAAAATCCTGTCTTAGGTCACCTCAAGGTATTCTCTTTTCCAGTGAGAATAAGCGTAACATGCTCTCGGTTCATCCACCAAGCCAAGATCTGTTTTCACTTTTTGTTGCCCTGCTCTTGCACCCTACAATGCAATAATATTCTCGCTGTGATATAGCAGCTAATACAGAGCATCTGTTAAGCCTCCATCTCCAGAACAAGCCATTGATTTCTAGTTGTTATTACTGTATCTCTACTAACACAACTTTGTGTCTCATTTCTCTTTTTTGTTCTTTTCTCTGACATTCTGCCATATATTTGTGGCTTTAATTAACTTCTTTTTTTTCCACTATACTCTTAAAATCCTTTGCTTCTGCTGCATATCTTGTCCTTATTGTACTTAGCATATACAACTTTGCCAGAGTCCTTTCTTGGGGACTAATTTATTTTCTGCTTTTTGTATTGAACTACATTTGCTGAGTGAACCAAATTCTTCTATGCTGACAGTGTTCAGCCTGGATTCATTTCCTAAATTGAGAGTTAGAACACTGTGTGAAGATGCTCTTTTCAGTATCTCTGTATTGACCTCAGTGTACAAGTACAAACTCAGTACCGTGAACCAAAAGGGACTCTAAAGCCACTGCTCACAGCTGCCATAAAATAACATCCTCATCAAAGGCAGTGTAGGTCATGAGGACATTTTTGTCTGAAAGATGCTAACATGGAAGCGTTATTTGTGAGATGGGAAAAGCATTGTAAGTCTAACCCCTCCATTCAGTAACTCTTTTCCCAATATAGTTCTCCCACCAATACCTGACTTTATCTCTTGCTTTGCAGCTACTGTTCTGTCCTTTTACTTAGCAATCCATAACTTTTTGTTTGTCTCCATTAGTCACCTCTGAGGCTGGCCCTTGTCAAAACTTTGTTTGAAAAATCTAATTTCAGTGTGCTTACGGCATCTGTCATGTTTTTCTTATCTGCCATGGCAGTATTATCTTCAAAGATATCCAGCATGTTAGTTAAGCTTGACCTCCTGTGTCTAAATGCACGCTGGCTGTCCTTAATCAAACTGTCTTTCCAGGTGTTTTCCTGTCACATCCCTTAAAGGTTTCCTGTGCCAGATGTTAATCCTACAAATCTGTAATTTCCTGGTTTGGCTCTTGACCTGTTTCTGGAGCAGAAAAAAAGAAGTTAAAGTGCCACTTTAAGCTTTAAAAAAATTTCTGCTGGACTCAGGGTAGTTTAATATATCTTCCTTATCCCCTCTTTTACCACAGTTCTTGCTCTGTCCCATTAATGAGGGTTGACTGTCACTGGGTACTTGGACTACGCTCACCTTCTCAAATTACTTGGTATGACATATTTTTATAACTGGGAGGGTACATCAGTGCTTTGCCAGAAAACCAAAGGCCACAATTAATGTACTCAATATGGAGCAATGTGGTAGCTACCCTCATTCATCAAAGGGGAAGAAGCTTAAAGAAGTGACTCAGATCTCCTACACCAAGATGCAATGCCTGAGTTTTCTTCAAAGAGGTGTGTTGGTGCATGGCTCATTTTTTTGAACTGCGGTGTTTATCATAGCAGGAACAGTGTTGTAGGTCCTTGATTCCCTTTTTTTGGCCTTGGGGAAGTAATCTCTAGTGCAGAGGCTGTATTTCTTCCTGACAAAGAAGGTAAATTGTCCTCTATGTTATGAGTTTTCCCTCTTCCATACTCCAGATCCTATTTCAGAAAGTCACGTTATTTTTTACTGTTCTCTTCTAATGTGCTTATGATCTATAGTCCACAAAGGGTATTTTTTCCCACTGGTGGAGTTTCAGGCTGATGACCTCTGTGGATGAATTAAACCAAAGATCAGCTGCATCTCCATGAATCTCCATTTCCCTCTTTAAGTAAGCAAAGGATTCCCATTTCTCAGTTTATCTCTTCGGGTGAGACATCAGGGTGGAGAAGAATAATCAGAGTGAGTAGGTGTATAGGGACCCCATTCTTCCTTGTGACTCCACAGAAGTAGAGAAAAGAACTGGAAGAGTGTAGTGGCAGATGTAGAATAGAATAGAATAAAATGATTGGGAGGGACCTACAAAGATCATCTCATTGATAATATGTGTCATAAAACATGTAAGTAAAGACACATACCATTCCTTGGTCAACTGGTTCCCAAATTCATGGCTGTTTCTGAAATATGAAGTTAAGCTGGTCTGGTTTTAGCCCCATTAGACAAAAGCATGCTGCTTTGTTTCTGTGCTAAAAGACAAACTCTCAAAGAGGCTGTGATAATAGTTAAGTAAACTGCTTTCCTCTTTTTTTTTTTTTAAATTGCCAGAGCAAAGAGTATCATGCCTTTCCAGATCAGAATATCTGTTATTACATTTATGAAGCATCCTCATTTGCTTTTTAATTAACCTTCATACCCTTAATGTTGTCATAATTGAGGGGTATTCTTGAAGGTCATGGATAAGAAGAGCACATACTAAGATCAAGTATTTCTTAGGCACTTAGCTAAATCAAGGTTGAACTGCAGATTCCCACATTTCAGTCTGAGAGTGAGTATGACACATATGCTGTAATCTTTGTCCACGCAAGAACAAAAGCTTGTGGTAAACTTTAGTATACAAGTAATGGAAGTTTTGCATTTAGTTTCACTGCATGAGCTGGAGCTGCTTGAAGAATTTAAGCAAAAGCAAAGGTAGGCTTTGTGTGACTGGTGCCATATGTAGAATGAACTCGGTAGTAAATAAACCAGAACTCTTTCCTCCCCTTCACTCCCATCCACTGCTGCTTCAGTTAGAAAGCTACTGCTATGTCTAAAAGTTTGGGAGGACTCTGCCTCCAGGTCAGGCTCTGAAAAGACCAAGGCTGCCATTTCTAGGAGGTTCCCAAATCTCATTAACATTTTGTTCTCTGATTTCTGGGAAGTAACTACAGAATTTTTGTTTTTCTCTTATTAGCCTTTGCACACCTTTTCCCCTCAGATTTTGCATTTTGTGTTTTCATGTATGGGTCTCCCTTAGGGATAGTGCCAAAAATAAAAAAATAGATAAATAAATAAAGAAATAAATAAAAGCATAAGCATAAGTGTAAATATGCAACTGACAAAACTCTTTCAACAAATATTGTTAACGCAAACCTACATACCAATCTGGTTTCGTTACTATAGCAGCAGCACTAGTGAGGTATGTTCTCAGGCTGTGAGACCATAAATCAAGTGCAAAACCCTTTAGTTTTGTCCGGCAGGATCTTGTCCTGTTCTTCAATTTTCCCCTACCTGGGCTTATTGTGTAGTTCTGGTTTGGGTAATGGAACATCTGAAACATAATTTATAGAGGAAATCACTTTTCTCTCCAGCCACAAGCCAGCACTGGCCAGACTAACTGCAGAAATTCCCAATTTTACATTTCCATCAGAAGAGAAGACTCCTGTGATTTAGCTTCATTCCGGTTGTTTAATAGGTATCAACAAATGGAAATGCCTAAATGCATCCAACTCATTCTTTTTAAAAATGAACAAAATATGAAATTATATTCAACTTTTGTTTAAAAACAATCCAGAAGAATTTGGATTATCTTGTTGTTAGACTAACAATTGGGCAAATTGAATACTTAGTTTTGTTAGGGGGACAACTGTGGAATGAAATGACTAGCAAGACACAAACAATTGGTTTGGCCACTGGCCTGATTCAGCTGGTTAGTCAGTTTGTCTGTCTTTGTTTCTTTCTCCAACAAAAATAAATGAGCTTCCCAATTCATCTTTCATTTTCAACAGAGCAAGTCTAGGAAGTCAGTTTTTTCCCTTGACTGATCTAAAGATCCAGGACAGAAATGCAACCAAACCACAGACAGCATTTGAAGGAAAGCTGTCAAATTATTTTTATGAAATTGATTAATTGCAGGAAATTCCAGTTTATGACTAATATACTATACCACACGTGCTCTGCAGAGAAAGGGATCTTTACACTCTTTCAACAAACCTACCATATGCTGAATTTCTTTTTTTTTTTTTTTAATTTTATTTTTTTTCCTTTTTTCAGTGTTGATCAATGCAAGTCTGGTCTTTTTATTGTGTGTTTCTTTTTACAGTAGTGGAAAATATAAGTGAGTAGAAATGTTTGTTAACATAACTCTTAGACTTGTTTGGCTCATGGGTATTTTAATACAATAAAATGTCATTGGAGCAAACCAAGTCTGTGCAGTATTTGCTGCTGGGCATGCCATATATGCTGGGGAGAATTGCTCATCTAACTGTGCTTTCTCTGTAGAATCTGAAAGTTAAGCATGATAAGAAAGGACAATGAACTTGTTATGTACAGGAAAATACCACTCAGAAAATATACAGAATGAGCTATGAAACAGTGAAGTAAAATATCCTGTCTGAGTCCACTCCGTCTTCATTTGCTTTGGTTTTCGATAACTGTTGAGGAGTCAATAGAGATAAATGTGTTTTTTTTTTCAGGCTGGCTGCATCCTGTTAAAGCCACTGGACAAAGTAGCTGCTGGTAAATTGTTTGGTTTGTGTATAAAGAGCTGTGTAGTCTAATGCAGTACTGCCCTAGGCAGAGTTGTTGAAGAAGTTGCTCATAGAATCATTAAGGTTGGAAAAAACCTCTAAGATCATCCAGTACAAGTGCACACCTACCACCAATATTGCTCACTTAACCATGTCCCTAGGTACTACATCTACCCTTCCTTTGAACACCTCCAGGGACAGTGACTCTACCACCTTCCTGGGCAGCCTGTTCCAATGCCTCACCACTCTTTCTGAGAAGAAATTCTTTCTAACATCCAACCTGAACCTTCCTAATGCAACTTGAGACCATTTCCTCATGTCCTATCTCTGTTAAATGGGAGAAGAGGCCAACCCCCACCTCACCACAGCCTCCTTTCCAGTAGTTGCTCATACTCACTGTATCTTGCTCATACTATGCTCATTCCCATCCTCATTCCCTGCCCCATCTGCATCCCCTCTCTTTTCATTGCACTTCAGCAAACAAAGTTTTTGAAGAGATACCCTGTTTGCATGTTCTGTTGCCTGCACATGTAGCAGACAGAATGAGTGGGGTACCATCTTGGAGCAGATACCAGCTGGGCGGTGGAAGCTCATCCTTTAACAAGAGTGAGATCAATCGTTCTGCAGAAATGGTTCACCCAGTTTCTGTGCATCCAAACAGCTAAAATTTCTGTTTAGCCTCATGAACTATTTTACCTGGGCAGCTTACAGATGGCTCATCTGCCCCTTTGTATTGGCTCACTGGGACAGGTTGCCCAGAGAGGTTGTGGATGCCCTATCTCTAGATGCATTCAAGGCCAGGCTGGATATGGCTCTGAGCAGGCTGGTTTAGTGGTTGGTGACCCTACCCATGGCAGAGGGATTGAAACTAGATGATCTTTGAGGTCCTTTTCAACCTAGGCCATTTTATGATTCTGTGATGATTCAGTGATTCGTTAATCCCCATACCTGTTTATTTCCACTGCACTGCACTATTTCACCTACATGTGCTTGAAGTACCACCTGTTGGTTTTTTTCAAGCTGATCTCTTTCATGGGTATTACCGTGGATTCAAATGAACTTACCTAAGCATCCAAACGCATACATCTTTGAGTGCTTCCATTGTTTCAGTAAATGCTCTGTTTAAGCATATGATGAGTTCAGTCTTTTTAGCCATGTAGTTGTTGCCATCATTTGTGTTGAAACTTACCTGTTACATATGAGAGGAGTAGAAATTTGTATTTTCCACAGTGTTTGTTGTCATTAGTGCCTCTCTGTATAGCTCAGGGTTTGTGTGGTGTGATGTACATCTGTGTGTGTGAGATAATTGTATCACACATGTTGATGATTACCTTGCAATACGTTCCTATGTTTCTGTACCAGTGGAATAAATTGCATTTACTTTGCAGTTCTGACCTTCTCACCTGCACTCCTCTCACTATAATCTTACTCTGCAGGAATTGCTTTGAACACCTCAATTCAATAATGCTGTTTTTATACAGCACACTATTTTCTAATAAAAATAACCTACTATAAAAATACTTTTCTTTTTTCCTCTCCACCATCTCTTGCAGCCTCCACTGAGTCACAGCAAGGAATGACTGTTACAACGATCTAAAACTTAAGCACTACAGGCTTAGGACTGTATGTATTAAGAGCAGATTATCTCATGAATCAGGTAAGCTAGAACAGAAGATGTTTCAGCTAAGTCCTTGTAAGCTTTCTTTTACAACTGGAAGGAATAATGAAATTTTATCACACCTGAAAAAGAAAAGAATGATGTGGTTTAGGATGGAGGATGGAAATGATTTATGCTACTAGGGAACATGAAACTAAGGCAAGACAAGGAGAGTGGGAGTCAAGGAGATGAGCCAGGTTGTTTTGCATCCTTTCTCTTCTGCTTCTTCATTCATTGCTGCAAGGAGAACAGCAGAATTGCTGCTTAGGGCCCTACTCAAATTGTCTCACATCTGTGAGCATCCCCATGTGAGGCACCTACAGCTTTTATTTTCTAGAACTTCATGTTTTCTCCTAATTATCCATTAGAGATCCAATCCAAGAAGTTTGAGTACAATGTAACTGCATCTAGTAAAAAACAGCTTGTGCAATGGTTGGTTCAGAACACTTCTATTTTTACTTTGGTTACAAGCTCATACTGAAATGGTGTGTGTAGATACTGTCACACAGGCCTTAGCAGAACAGTGCATTGCGTCATCTGTCTCCACGTGCAAACTACTTTAAGCACTTGCTTGTTTTCTGTACTTGAGCTAAGTTTATGAGCTGAATTAAATCACACAGTATATGGTGTTTTTAAATGGTTATCTCTGGCATGCTCAGAAAATGTTTTGGGGATATATTTTCAAACAGAGGTAGCAGCTGGTGCCGATTGCTTTGGTGCTATAAAATACTAAGTACAGAACAGGAGGTGTTTCATCCCTCATCCTCCTCCCCTCAACACCCTGAATTTACTGTGCACTGAGTTTGATGGTGTAGAAACTCAACAGTGAAGTTGCAGGTTAGCTCACCTGTATGTCGAGAGATGATCTCCTAGTGCCTTCACAGTTTCTTTTATAATCCCGAAAGCATAAGACCATTTTTTCCCTGAATGCACAAGGTTCGTTAGTGTGACTTTCCTTGCTGTGGTGCTGGAGAATTGTGGAACATGCCCTAAGGAGATTCAGCAAGGAAGGACACAAAGCTAAGAAGATGCCACGTGGTTGTTTACACCTAACCTGTGTGGATTTAGATCCTCCTAACTTTTATGCCAGCTTTGAATTAAGCTCTGAGATGTGATTTGACTAAGACTAAGTCTGATTACCTTGGCTTTGTAATTAAGCCAGACTTAGTCCCTCCACCTCTGAGATTAACCTCATCATAGGGGCTGCAGCCGGTCTGCACACAGGGCTGTTTCCAGGGGAGAGGTGTGGCTCTGCTGGTTCACATTTGTTCCAAAAACAGTACTGGGTTAACTTTGTACTGGCAGGCTTCATGCCGGATCAAGTGTCATCCATCCTTCCGCAGATGGCGGAATGCCAGCATAAACTCCATATCATGTGCTCCAGCTAATTCATCTTAAATGTGATTATGTGCCCTGGGTTGATCCAGATCAAATGTATACTGAGAGCAAAGAGCCAGGATTAATGACTGTGAAGGCACGACCTGAATTCAGCCATGGAGGAGAAAGCCACGCTAGCCTGCTTGCTCGCACCTCCACTCAGTAGCGCTGGGCTGCTCAGCCTGCACTTCCTGGGGAGTAGGGAAGGACCAGGCCAGCTCACTCTGAGGTTTTTCATGGCCGTATTGTCACTTGGTTCCTCTCCAAAGACACCTGTGTTTATTCTCTTGCTTTGAAGTGCTTAACTGCACATGTGAAGAGCGATAAGGGAACTGGGAGATCCCTCTGTAAAATAAAAGCTTTTGTTTTGTTGTAGTCTCTCCGGATCTGAGGACTAAGTTAGACCATTCCCTTGCCAGGATGGATCTGAGACTCTTAAATTCTTAATTTAAGGGGCTGTGCTCCAGCAAGGCTTCCATGTGCATCTTTTTTTCTGATGGGAGGTGGCAGGCGGGCTGCCAGATGTGCTCCCGGAACAGAATGTTCTCCCTGAACCTCCTGCCCGATTCATGGTTTCTGTCTGAAGGCTGCAGCGAAGCTGTCCGGCCACATGGTTCACATTCGTCATGGGCACTGCTGATGGATATGTCTTTGGGCGGGAGGGCTGGCAGGACACTGCTTCTCCTGACAGATCATTGCCAGTAAGGCAGAACGAGGAGGATTCGTAGGCCTGATCTCCATAATCCTTTTGACTGCAGATACGTTGCAAGGCAGGGAAGTTAGAATCAGGATTTCCTGAGGAGAAAGGAAAAGGTCTGGTGTTTTTTTCTAGCTTTTCCAATCAGTGGTAGGGAGCATACAGCAATGATCTCTGTCTCCTTACAATCCAAATACAGCCACTCAGACATCAGCGTCGTAAACTGAAGCTCAGATGGTGTCTGAAGAGAGACCAAGGATGCTTGAGCTCAGTGTGGAAAACTGGACGTACATTTCCTTTGAGGTATCTGTTTAGAAACACAGTGCTGTCCTCACCAGCCTGACCCTTATGCTAAAAGCCTCCCTCTATCCACCTTTGTTCCTCCTCCTCTAGTCTCAGACCATGTGCTGGAAAAGCTCTGTTCAGTTTCCCACTAAGTCAGGCACCAGCTCAGGCTGCCCAGGGCCCCATCCAACCTGGCCTTGAACACCTTCAGGAACGGGGCATCCACAGCCTCTCTGGGCAACCTGTTCCAGTGCCTCACCACTGTCTCAGTGAAAAATTTCCATCTGATATCTAATCTAAATCTCTCCAGCTGTTTCACCAGTTCCTGTTCAAGCCCACTTGCCCCTGGCTAGTTTACTCCCATAAGTATGCTTCTCTTCCATGCTGTCTTCTGATTCAGTAGCTCCAAGTTGCCCTGTTAATCACTTTACTGGAAAGTTTTCAATTTTTTCAATTGTGTAAGCAAAGTCTTTTCCTGACCCTGAAGACATTCTTTTATCTCTGTTTTCTATGTACATAGAATTACATAGCTGAGAACCACTGGATGAGAAGAGTCAGCACTTTGTAGTAATATTTCAGATATACAAATTGGAAACATTTGCTTTCATGTTTCATATACCATACCTTTGCATGTTGCTTTGGCAGACGATCCTGTCTGCTTTGTACCTGCTACTGGTGCTATTACCACTTGAGCTTCTCATGATGATAATTGGACCTGGAAACAGAGGGAGTTTTTCCCATACACAGTTTGTGAGTTTTGAATGAAATATTTTTTCTGGCATCTAAATATCTTGATTCTGAAACACTGCCAGGGTACTTCATGAGTTTTATAGCTAATAGATTTGTCAGGCTTCATAGAATCATAGAATTACAGAAGAGCTTGAGTTGAGGCAGGGTTCTTACCAACTAGATATTCCACCCTTCTCTTTAACCTGGTCTAACCAATGTCTCCTGGTGGGAGGGAACGTAGCTAAGCCTGGACAAACACCAAATGTGGGGTTGTGAGGAGTGCAGAATGTGGTTCAGGGTTCGCTGCAACAACCTTTAACACCTACGCTATATGGGATTTAGAATTCTGAGGTTTTTCAGTGGAAAAGAGATGTTTAGTGGTAAATATTCTGCATAGCTGTTTTCCCGTGATAAATTTCTTTCAGTCCTCATAGTAAAGACAGTTGAACTCTGAGCTGCTGCTGTATTTTAAATCTCCAGCATCTCTGTAGCCATGTTGAAGACTGTACATCATGGTACAACGTAGAAGATTGTACATCTACAGTATGTAGTGGGGTTGCAAAGCTATCTCTAGGGAAAGTAAAGGAGGTCAGAGATCCAATCTGCCTCTGTTAATTAGGGACAAAATCAAAAGACGTTTAGAAATTCATTCCATCTTCATATTTCAAACCTGCTTTTATAATGAACTGAGTAACCCCAGTCTAGCACTGTTAGAGGGGGCTGGCACAAACCACCTTTCATTCCTATCTAAAGCTGAAAGATGAGAGGTGGTTTCATTTTTGAACAAACATTTAGAAAATACTGAGGATAACTGTATATGCAACTGCCAGTGGCCAAATTTAAAGTAGTTTGCTTTTCAGTATTAATTATGTTAATTTATGGCTAAATATTACTCATTTGATTACTTAGAAAAATTAAAGCTGGGTGATTTTCTTTACTATGTATAGAAAGAGGGGAGTGGAGTGCATGTATGTGCATATGTGCATGCATTATCAAAAGGGGGAGTTACCTTGCTGCCTTTTATCCTGGCAACCCATGAAACAAGAAATAATGCCAAATCACTTTTTGATGCTGTTAAACTTTTTTCTTTATGTTTTTTTTTTTTTTTTGTGTGTGTGTTCTTTTTTGTGTTTTTGTTTTTGTTTTTGTTTTTGTTTTTTAAACTTAGGACTGCCTGTCCCAGCAGTTTGCTTCCTTTTTCCTGGGCATTTTTCAACTCAGAACGTCTGACTGAACAGATTCAGTGTTTTGATGATTTCTCATGTTCCGTTCTTTATTTTTGGAAATTATCACAAGAATAGCTTGAGCCAGTTTGACCTGTTTGTACATCTCACAGCACAATGGGGCTCTAATTGAGGCATCTCACATTACTGAATGGATGCCATTATTGTTTGAAAGCAAGTAGGTACCTATTAGGAATATTTATTCCCTGTCTTCTATCAAGAAAGCAATTTTCTAAAGAGAGTTGTGTTTTTGTCTTATTTAGGGTATTGATTACCTACTGCTTGAAATAAAAGGAGATTTACACGCTTTGCAGCTGGGTAGTCTGCACAGGACTATTGGGTAAGATTGAGCCCCTAGGCTGGAAGCCAAGAGGAGAGGATGCTTCGCAGCTTGGCTCTACCTTTCTCACATGATTCATAGGATGCTATTTAAACCTGTGCTCAGTTCTCAATTTCACAAAACCCCGTTAAGGACTTGTAATCATTGTAATTTTCAGGATGCTGAGCTCCCTGGCTCAGGGGGCCCTCGGGAGCACTTGCCATGATGTGGAGACAATGTGCAGACAGCTCTTCCACTCTGCTGCCAGCCCCAGGTACTCACAATTCATGCCCAAGTCACTTGAGATTCATTTAACTTTTTTTCTTTTATTTAAATGTTTTTTAAAATTTCGAATAGTTTTATAATATTTTAAGTCTTTTTATTGATCCACAGTGAAATTAGCTTAGTAAGACTAAATTCTTAGTCTTCAGTCAAAACTGGGGCTTTTCAGGTCAAGTGATGCCAAGACTTGCACTTCTGGTGAAACACCAGTCATCATAGCTAAATAGCAGGGTCAATGCACAGCTGTATGCAGTCCTGCAGGTATTGCTCTCCCTTGGGAAAGGAAACATGGAGATGCAGGAGGAGCAGCAAAGGAACCTGCGTGCTTCACAGCCACAGTCATGGTTTTGTTAAGCTCCTGGCTGGAGGAAAAGGGGATTTTGATTCAGGGAGACATTTGGTGGAGTGTGTAGGCAGCAAAATGCAACAATGACAACAACGACAACAACCAAAAAAAAAAAAAAGAAGAAGAAAAAAGAGCAGTTTAAAAAAAAAAAAAGTGGGGGAGAGAATTTTCATGCTCTCTAACAGATGCAGAATAAAGGGCTTTAAAGGATGCTGAAGGATTTAAAATTCCTGTCACTGTGTCAGTAGGTGTGTTTTGCTTCACTTAGATTAACTGAATCTGAGGGAAGTACTGAGTAACATGTTTCTGGTGGTAGTATTTGTAGGGAAGGAAGGGAAGGAGAACAGATTCCCAAGATGTTCCTGAAGTTGCAATACCATATTTTGTGTTGGAGTGACTCCAAGCACAGTCTGCATTCTGCACTCCCCCAAAGATACCTACGTGGTGCTTACAGATCACCTATGCTGAAAAGACAAATCCCCAAGCTAGTGCACGTCCAGTCAGGAATTGCCAGAGAGGGCTGCTGCTGCTGAAGCAGCCTGCTGAGCACCTGTCCTGCACCAGTGCATGCAAACTTGGAACTGCTGTGCATTAAAAAGCAAGGTTTGGATTATGCCCAAAGTGAGGCCACAGCAGGAGAGCATCTCTGCTTGTGATGGCATCCAAAGGGACCTCGTCCTGTTTCTCCTCTGAAAATTCCTTTTGGGAAATTCAAGTGGCTACACAGGCATGTTGGTAACCCTGACCTTGTTGCCTGCCCGTGGTTCACTGCTGCTGATTGTGACTGGAATGTCGCATGCTGTGGCCAGCATCTTCAGCATTTTCTTCACGAGGGAAATCACCTCTGGGAGATTGCTGGCTCTGCACAAACCTGGTCGGGGTTCTGAGAGTGGTGGGTATTTCAAATGAGATAAATGGTGATGTTGCTCAAGCTCAGCCTTTTTCAGAGTTGTCAGAGATTAGTGATTTATTTCAAATTCCTTACATAGTTCTCAGTCTCAGTGCTGGCTGCGTGTGTTAATCCTCCCAGTGGTAAGAAAATGTGGGAAACAGGAGTACTAAAGTTTCAAAAGGCAGGGCGTAAATGAAGATCTCAAGACAATTTTCCAAACTTTTTAAATTGAATTAAGGTTTTAAAATTACTCCTGTCCCTGCTTGAAATGGAAGTCATGGTTTTTGGATTGCCTGGGGCAGCGAGTGCTGCATAGGCTGTGTGTTTTGACATCTCCAATCATTATTTGCTATGTATATGCGTAAGTGTGTTAATTAGATTATATTATGAGTGTATAGATACTATACTGTATTTATGGAATACTGATCTAACAAACTCGAATCCCCAGAATACACCAACGTAGGAGAAAGTTGTACATTATGTGCAGCTGATAAGACTGATTTAAATGCTTTGCCCTGAAAGTGATGATAGAGTTGAAACTTGAACTGTTATTATTATCGTTCTTCAAAACCTCTTGCCAACTGGGATTAATCTTTCTCCTCTATGCCTCTTATTATGGTCTGAAGCTCCCATTTGTTTTAACTTCCTTCCTTTCCCTGTCTTCATGCATCTCCTCTTGAAAGAGCTGTCATAATCTGTTGAGTGAAAACTCAATTCTGCATGATAATGCTTATGTATGATTGTTCTTACAGGGTTTGTAATGATTTTCTCAGAATGCTGGGGTGTTTCTTGTCTGGTTTGTTTAGATTTCATGTTTACTATTATACTCAGCATTCAGAATGCACATTTCTTCCCCCCAAGTGTTTTCCAACCTGTGTGTGACCACTGGCCTGCATCGTGTCACTGTGCTTGCTCTCAGCAGATCTACAATTTCTAAGATTTGTTTCACACCACTACTGTCTAAATAATAACAAAAAGTTGCTGCTTAGTTGGGGATGTCTTTGGAGTGGAATGGATGGGGAAGGCTACAGAGGGAACCATGTGTGGCCTTCACTTTGCAAACAGTTTTTCTTTTGGGATTTGACAACATGTGCACAGGAATGCACTGCTGTTACTCTCTGTACTGTGGATTCAACCCGTGGTCATGCTGATGCTGCTTTGAGGGAGGCACCAGCAGCACCTCTAATGTGGACAGTGCATAAAGCAAGTAAAACAGCATACAAAAGTATTTTTCCCCTCCAAATTGTACAGTTCTATTCCCTCCTGAAATTCTCCACTTAGTGACTAGGAGAGTTTGCTAAGGAGAGCAGCTCCTGTGCAGTAGCAATGTTTCCTCTGCCACAATTGCAACAGCTTAAGTGAGTTCATCATTCCTGGAGCCGTGACCCACAGTGGTCATGCAAAGAAAGAAGCTGTCTGAGGGTGAAAAAGCTTTTGCTTTTTTCAAAATATAATTTCAATTGTGTTTTTGCTTAAAGGACATTTGCCCTTTTTACATCCTGCACATTCATTATATCTTTCTGTAGAGCAACTCTATCAGTCGGAATGACCTTTATTTTATGTTTAAATGCAACAGCAAAACAAGGAGGAAAAAAAGAATAATGTGAGTTCTTCTTCAGAGTTCATTTGCTTTCTCTCCCTCTGCACATGAATGCAAAATGGCAGCTGCCACAGCGGTGCAGTTGAAGTCCCTGGTTCGAAATGCTGTTCTTACAGAAGAAACCCTATCAGCTAGAAGCTACAAAACCCAACATCTGACAAATGGAAAAGGACAAAATCGGGTCATGGAGGTAGAGCCAGTATTTTGCATTTGCACTACATCTTTTTTTGGTGGATCTCGAGTCACGGTGAAGATGTGAAGTCGTGAAGTGGGAAAGGGGCATTGAGCAGCATGAGGCTGGCAGGCTTGGGCAGCTGCCTGTTTGCACGCAGCAACGATTTTAGGAGGGGAACTGAAGGATTTCAGGTCTTGCTGAAGCTGCAAGTAGAATTTCTTTAGGCACAGGTAATTAACTGCACTGGAATTAATGCTCCTCGGTGCTACAGAAAAAGCCCTAGGAATTTAATCAAGGCTATTAGTCAGCATGCCGTTAAAGCCGCCTGGAGTTCTGCAGTCCACCCTGTGCAGCATTGTGAGCTGATTAGGAATGCACGGAGAGCCTGCACTTCTGCTGCACCTCCAGAAGCATGGCTGAGGGGAATTTACTCCCCCCCTGCCATGGGGGAAGCTGCGGGGCTGCTCCTGTGTGGGAATGGGAGCCCAGTGAGCCCCTTCACTGTTCCAGGGCAGGCGGCCAAGCAGCCTGGTTGTGTTCTGCCCTGTGAGAGTGAAGCCATTCACAGAGCACTTCATGAAGCAGGGCAAGCACGTAGCTGAGGAGAAGGAATGTAAAATGGCAAGCTAGCATGCTAGAAAGCCAGCAGACATCTCTGCTGAGGGCTTTTCATCTTCCCTCTGATTTATTTGGTGCAGAAGGGAAAAATGTGCTTGCATTTGTGCAGTGCGTGTTCCCAAGCACCTTCATAGATGTGAGCTGCTCATATGAAGATTGAATGGGGCGGGGGGGGGGAGAGGGGGAGCATCTCTGCTGCAAGTGAAAGCAAGCAGTCCCTGCTTGCTGCCCTTCTCACTGTGTATCCCCACATGAAATCTGGATGCATGCATACACATGCATATGTGCATGCACACATGCATGTGTACACACGCATGCTGAATTTTACACCAGTTTTCCACCATATATCTGAGTCATCAGCACACCCCTTCTCTTCTATTCTCTGACTGCTCTGAGCAGTATTTGGTTACAGTTGGGGAGGCTCGTGCCTACCAAAGGAGAGTGCCCAATTTAAAATGGAAGAACCCCATCAACCCCAAGGTCTATTTTTCAAGCTTAGCAGGTTCCTTGAACAAGATGCAGTGATTCCAGTTGCCGTTCCATAGAATTTTTTATGTGCTTCTATCAAAGTATGTGCCTCATCTGTATGACTGGGTGGGACAGCACCTGCAGGCTTGTCTGCTAGCCAGAGTCTGGTATCAGCCCTGGGAAGGCAGTAACTGGCCTGGGCTAAACATCAATAAATGTTCTTACAGTAAAGTCACTTAATTCCTTTTGTCTCTGAAGCTTCCATTAATCTCCACTCAGATTCTCCCCATTCCTCCTATCACACCTGGCTTTTAAAAGCAAAGCACTTTGGTCCACAAAACATAAAGGAAAGAACATGAAAGAGAATCCCTAATTGCTTTCCCTAGAAGTGTTCCTTCTCTCCCTGCGCTCACTGTTTGGTCACCTTCCTTCTCTTTCTTTCCCTGAGGTACATCATTTCAGCTGCCAGCAGCACACAACGAGCTCTCCAGAGCACAGACCTTGGGTCTGGGTTTGATCTCATCTTCAGGGATGTAAATGGAGTTACTCAGTTTCTGTTGACATAACTGAAAGCAGAATCTGACTCTCCCCTTAGCTGTCTGGTCAATACCATCCACTGGTGGCACGTTGTAAGCACTTGGTACTTCGTAGAGAGAATCATAAAACTGTTAAGGTTGGAGAAGACTTCGAAGGTCATCTAGTCCAACTGCCAACCCGTCACACCATACCTGCTGACCACGTCCCTCAGTGCCACATCCACACGGTTCTTGAACACCTCCAGGGCTGGTGACTCCACCACCTGCCTGGACAGCCTGTGCCACTGCCTCACCACTCGTTTGGAGAATAAATGTTTCCTAATACCCAACCTGAACCTCCTCTGATGTCACTTGAGGCCATTAACTTTCATCCTAATGGAGCCAGCTAGTGCGTTGGCCAGGAAGCCACAAGTGTCTGCACATGTGCCCACCTTTCTAATTCTCTTTTTATTCCTTTCTTCTCTGTGGCTTTTGGTTTAGGATTAAGTATAATTTACTTTCATCACATTGCAAACTAATTTCCAGAACCATCCTTTTTTCTAATGCTCTTCCATTCCCCCTCTTGCAGTCCTTTCTCAAGGGTACTCCTTGTGGTGTTCTTAAAGGCTATTTATAAGTGTTAAAAAATTCCTGCTGCTTTTTACCTTTGGGGCTTCAATCAGGATGTGAGTGAGCTGCTTCTTAACTGATACTCACAGTGCTTAATTTTCAGTAGTGACCATGATGGATGCAGAAGCCCCACAGCAGTGTTAAATCATGGCTAAGCGTGCAGCTGCATCAGCACAGAGCTAACTGCGTGCATACCTACCCACTTTGTCAAGCAGGCCTTGCTGTGAGTACTGAGCTATGGACCTTCCTGCCCCTTCTGCCAGCAGACCCCAAACTGCTGGGCCTGAGTTCCCCATGTGCCCATGGCTGCTGCATGGTGCAGGCCCTGATACCACTGTTTGTACCCAGCTCTTGGTGAGCCCCAGGAATGCTGCTGCCATGGGAGCATGCCTTCCCCTCACTGTAGCCACACATTCCTGCCCCTGTGCTGTAATTCATTCTTGCTGAATTAGTTTCAGCCTGGATTAGCTCCCTGGGTTCAGCTCGCTGCAGTGCTGAGCAAACGCTTGTGCCAGCATGAGGCAGAGCAGCTCTGAAGGCAGGAATGGGGAGGGACAAAAAAAGCCTTGCGTACAAAGCAAGGCCAGGGGAATGCAGTGGTGAGACTGTGACATCTTGCTCTCACTTGCCTCTCCTTGTTTGATGAAGAGATATTGCTACTATGTCTGCTTCTTTGCTTTTAATTTCCTTCCTCAGGCTGATTACAGAAATGAATGAATTGCAATAGGTATTGTCTCTGTAGGCCATGTTACCTCTGGATCAGCCCAGCTGCTTTTCATTGCTGCATTCTGCTTCTGGAGCTCTATATAAATTTCTATTGAAAGAGTTCCCCAACTTGGCAGAGTGCATCTCCCATACTCCCCATTCATCCCTGCTGTCCATCACTATGTGTGCATCTCCTCACTGCAGCCCCAGCCCCAGCAGCAGAGCCCGCTCAGGGCTTGGTGCTGGTCCCCATCTCTGGAGGCATCCAAGGCGAGGCTGGATGAGGCTTTGAGCACCCTGACCTACCTGAAGATGTCCCTATTCATTGCAGGGAAGTTGGACTAGGTGACCTTTAATGGTCCCTTCCAACTCAAACCATTCTATGATTCTATGGTGCAGAGCCAGAGTTGGTCTTGGTGGCCATGTGTGAGCTTTGGTGCAGCCTCATCTCACATTTATTTCCAGCCATGCTACTGCCTTGCAGGTGCTCTCAGTGGCAGAGGGTAGGCAGGCAGCTCAGCCCTACAGCTTTGGTTTATGGAGTGATTTGGTTGGAGGCTCCCAGGAGGGCTCTATGCCTGTTTCCTCTGCTGCAGAACAAACTGAGGATGAGTTTTATTTTTCTGAGCACATCAGGTCTTGCAGCACTGCGTACTGTCAGCTACAAGTAGTATATACTGTCAGCTACTTGGGGCTGCTTGTCAAGGAGGGATGCAATGTAAGCTGAAGTACGGCTCTAATTTTTGCGTTATCATTCCCGTTGCAAATGTCATTATTTAATTAGGCTGTGCCTTACTTCCAGAGGAAATATTTAGAAGGGAAAGCACGTGTGTTCTTGCATAGCTATCAGTGCTCTTCTTGTATCTTGGGCTAGCTGAAAACAATGTGGGATAAAAAAGCAGAATCAGTGATGTGGCTCCAAAGAAAGAAATGCCTTCAAAGACTTAGGCCTGGTTCCATATTTGGCTGTGATGAGTGTTTCTTTCTGTGCAGCGCTGCCCATAAAAGTAGAGCTGACCCAAGAAAAAACACACCTTCACCTTTCCTACACTACGTGCACTAATTCCTGTAGGATCCTTATGAAAACAAGTCTAAGGCTTTTTAGTTCACTGAGTGAGTGAGACATCGCAGCATCACACAGATAGCTGCCGCTTTTCCTCCTCTTTTCCTAATGGGGCTTTTGGCAGCATCAGGAAAAGAACTGTAGTTCTTTGTGCTTTTTCAAAAATAACCCATACTTGACTCCTCCTGTTTTCCAGAGGAAAGTCCCAACCACCTGACAGATTGCTGTGGTGTTGCACAAAGGGCTGTCAAAAAATCCCCTCTGCTGCTGGTTCATGCACCAACAACTTCCATTTGTTTTTCTCATGGCCTTTTTTATCTATCAGCAACTTCCTTTGCCAGAGCCTCAGAATTATGTATGTCTTGCTCCAGTGCTGCAGATAGGAAAGCCCAGAATGCTTTGTTGTGTTGGCTTTGTAGTAAAGATTTATTTGTTTTACTTTTTAAAAGGTGACTCTCAAGTCAGTATTTTTTAAAGAATCCTGTCTCTAGTTGTTGTCTGTTCTTTTTTTTTCTTTTTCTTTTTTTTTTTCTATTGCCAGACCATTTTCTTGCATTTAAAAGGACTTGTGCTTATTGGTAAAAAGTATATGACATGCAAAGTACTTCCTGGAGAAAGAACTGGGCTGTTTGTATTGGACTGTATTAAAATGACTTTTCACGAACTTGTTCCAGGGGGTAGGCAGTGCAGGGAGATGTTACAATAACCAGAATCCTGTTGTTGCAAACTTTTACGCAAGTAATACCTAATATTTACGTAGATAAGATTTAATAACGATGCTCATAGTCGGCCAAGTCCTGCCGCCTTCACTCAGGCTGTGTGCAATACCTACCTGGAGAGAGCCGGTTGCTCTTGTACTTGCTGTCCTTGCCAGGGCTGACTGCTCAGGCAGGTCCTTGCAGACTCAGAGCTGGTCTTCATCTGACCTGCCTTGCAACACTTTCATAAAATCGTGGAATCATAGAATGGTTTGAACTGGAAGGGACTCTAGCCTTTAGGCTATCTGGTCCAACTTCCCTGCAATGAACAGGGACATCTCCAGCTCTAGCAGGGTGCTCAGAACCCCATCCAGCCTGACATTGAATGTCTCCAGGGACAGGGCATCCACCATCATTCTGGGCAATTTGTGCCAGTGCTTCACCACCCTTACTGTAAAAAACTTCTTTCTTATGTCCAATCTAAATCTCTCCTCTTTTAGTTTGAAACCTTCTCCCCTTGTCCTATCACAATAGAACCTGCTGAATAGTCTGTCCACTTCTTTCTTACAGCTCTCCTTTAGATACTGAAAAGTTGCTATCTAAGTCTCCCTGGAGCCTTTTCTTCTCCAGGCTGATCACCCCAGCTGTTTGCCTTTAGCTTTCTTTTCTTCCATGCTGTAACCCAACTAATGTAACAGTCCACCTAAGTAGTTAATTTGACCCCTTATCTCTTCCCAGGTTAGATGTCACCCTTTTAGAGACTTCCTGAGGAATCTACCTCCCATGGCAGTCAGAGCTGTTATAAGAAGGATGTTTGCAGCTCTGCACAGCCACGCATTGCCAGGGCCCAGTGCTTAACATTCAGGCATCTTAAAGAGTGGCAGCTCCAACTTGCAAATGCTCACCAAAAGCAGAAATAAAAGGTGTTGCTTGTTGAGAGGGTGACAGTAGGCATCAGCTGTCACTCCACTATGTGACAGCTAAAGGCAGGTGAGTGCTGTAAACCACAGGATACCAATGATCTGTGCTCAGCTGGCTGGAAAAGGGGAAAAATCATACAATCATAGAATCTTTAAGGTTAGAAAACACCTCTAAGAACTTCAAGTCCAACCAGCAGCCCATCACACCATGCCTATTAACCATGTCCCTCAGTGCCACATCTATACAGTTCTTGAACACCTCCAGGAATGGCAACTCCACCACCTCCCTGGGCAGCCTGTGCCAATGCCTCACCGCTCTTTCTAATATGAATTTTTTCCTAATATCTAATCTGAAACAGATGAATATTGCAGCAAGAGCAAAGAGTGTCTGGAACATAGGTCTGGAATTGCTACCCAGACACTCAAGCTGCTGCTGTGTGCCCTGCAGACACTGCCTTTTTTCAGACTGAAAAACTAAAGAGTTGCATTGTGAGAGAATGTGCTTTCCTCCCCTGTTGATTGCCCCTTCTTAGCAGTGATGTGCACATTTGTGAACTGCAGTAGTCTGGAAAGCTGTGACTGGCATCTCTGGCACACGTGTGCTTGTGTGCCAGTGAGAATGTTCTCTACTTGAGTGTAGTAACTGGAATGATTTCTGCAGTGCTCTTAGTAAAAACAGACTGGAGAAGGTCACAGAAAGGACAGTATCACAAGCTCTCATTGAGACTTTACTTTGATTTTAGCTTATAGTGAGAGGTTTCTCTCCTCCCTCCAGTCTGCCCTTGTAGCACCTCCTTCCCTTCCCCAGAATCACCCCTTGCCAGTGTCTGGCACTCTTGGGGGATATAGATGTTAATGTAATGACTTGGTTTTGTTTGTCCTGGCAGCCAGAGAGGAATTCCACGCATGGTGGCGTGTATTTCAGAGGCACTTAATAATCTTCAGTGCCTTGAGCTTTCAAGCAGGGCCACTGTGAAGCACGATGACAGCCTCTGCCCAGTGCAATGCCAGTGTTGCTGAACCTTAGAGAGTTTCCCAGCATCTACGTCTGGATGCATGCCACAGCCATGTCCAAACTCCACGTTGGGGCATGACTAGAGCATGCACCGTCCTTTCCCACCCTCTGCTGTGCCAGGGAGCCAGGGCACGTGGGCTGGATGGGAGCCATGAATTGCTCCAGCAGATCTCACACTTGTCCCTGGAGGCTTGCTTTGGCATGCCCTGCTGGGCAACCTCCATCAGAGCATTGTGGCACATGGGGAAGTCAGTATCACATTGATTTGTAATTCTATACCCCCAGGAGCAGTGCTTTACGCTGGAGTGCAGAGGTAGAAGTCAGAGGAGGGGTAAGGGATGCTCTCACAAGTGGCTGTTTATATCCTAAAGACAGGATCTGGGAACAGCATGCGCCGGCTCAAGTGAGTAAGCGGTTTGGCTGTAAGATGAAGAGCTGGGTGAGATGCCAGCATGCCGGTTGTAACTGATCAAGGTAGGAACTGGGAGTTTGAAATGAGGTAGGGCAAAATCCCACAGTTAGATAAAAAATGCTGTGAAACAGAGCAGCATAAATCATAATTGCTAGGAAAAGCCCTGTAGGTAAAGGATGTGGGCACAGTAAAAGTGCTACAGCAGCTAAAAAACACCATAAGGAACAATGGCTTTGAAGCTGTGGTTTCTACAAATATTCAGTAAAGCATGCAGAATGAATGCTGGGCATGACTAGCCAGCTGAATCTCAGTATGATTAGTTAGGAAGATGAGTGAGGATTTGGAGAGGGACATATGTGTTGTGCTAACCTTATCTGCTGGGAGCATCTCTTAAATGAAATAGGTGGAAAAGGCTTGCAAAATTGTTTTTTTTAGAGGAAAGGTTGGAGAATAAAAATCTCTTGCAGCACCCTGTCTATAGCATGTTTTTTTCTCGTGGGGTCTGAACTCCTGTTCTTAGGGTTTATGGTACTAGTAATGTAATACTACTGTCATATAAAAGGTTTGGAGTACGAGGATATTTATTCCTTCTAAGAAGACACCACTGAACTCACAAGCTATGTTTCTGCCTGCCACTAGCCAGGCATTCTCTCAAAAGTGTGTGAGAGGTTTTTGTGCATGTCTGTATTGTTATTTTCTGGTACAAATAGTTCTGCATGCATAACCACATACAAATGCATTACGATTAATTATTCAGACACCACCACCAAGTTCTGAGAGCTTTGAAAAAAAAGGGCATGAGCACAAGGTCCTAGTTCTTAAGATTTTCTGCACAGAAAAGGGGAGTGCAGGAGGAAATGTGAAGGCCAGACTCTGATGATGTAGTCTATAAATTCAGTACGGGGAGGCTGTATCCTCCCTTTAAATATATTTTGAACTCTTACTTTCTTTAGCTTGTCAAAAGAAAAATGGGATAAATGTTTGTTTTCCCAGAATGATCTCTGTTTAGGCCCATCCTGACTATAGACTGAAAATCAAAATACAAATCATGAGCCTTTCTTATGCAAATACTCGTTGTTAACATTTGTCAGACACAGAGAGAAAACACTCAAAGTCCTCTCTCATCTTCATGTAGAATGAAAACAAATCACACGAGTAAGTAATGCTGAAAGCACTAATGTTCTTTGAAGCCTTTGAGCAGCATTAATGTCCCAAGAAACCTGAAGGTGAACTGTCTATAAAAATAAATAAATAAAAATGCGTGGCATACTAATGACCCACAGTCACCATTTTGTAGGAAGCTACATACTATGATGGCAAACATAGTGTTGGCAAAAAGATGCCAAGCAAAGCGGGGAGTGGAATCTTGGGATTTCATGTCTGCTGTGAGGCATGGTGCTCTCCAAGGGAAAGAAAACAGAAAATGGGAAAGTTTACATTGGCCACATCAGGAGTAGGTCAGAGGAAAGCAAAATTTACTAATTGAGGAAATATTTCACTCTACCCTGGTGTGCTCTAAGTTTCTTTTTTGAAAGCTGTCATTTTGTGAACATGAGATACTTGGAATTCTTGTGCTCTCATTTTCACCAACTTTGAGACACTTTTGTGACTGGTATACTTGTCTGAGAAGGGTTAGTGAGCCCATGGGGGCTTTTGCAATTATTTTTTTTTCTTCTAATTTGGAGAATATTACCTACCTCTCCATTGCAGCTTCAAAGTGCAATGGAAGTACCAGTGTCTCAATGAATATGGTGGGAGATGATGAGATTTAGTGAAGCCAAACCAAGCTGTTTATGAACTTGGTAGTCTTGACCCTCACTTGTTTTGAATGTCTGATTTAATGAGTCTTTCTTTCCTTCTTTCTTTCTTTCTTTTCTTTCTTCCTTTTCTTTTCTTTTCTTTTCTTTTCTTTTCTTTTCTTTTCTTTTCTTTTCTTTTCTTTTCTTTTCTTTTCTTTTCTTTTCTTTTCTTTTCTTTTCTTTTCTTTTCTTTTCTTTTCTTTTCTTTTCTTTTCTTTTCTTTTCTTTTCTTTTCTTTTCTTTTCTTTTCTTTTC
>NW_024962262.1:59010633-59073741 GCF_019238085.1 Lagopus leucura
TCCCTTCCCTTCCCTTCCCTTCCCTTCCCTTCCCTTCCCTTCCCTTCCCTTCCCTTCCCTTCCCTTCCCTTCCCTTCCCTTCCCTTCCCTTCCCTTCCCTTCCCTTCCCTTCCCTTCCCCCTGTCCCTCACCCTTCCCCTTCCTTTTCCCCCTTTCCCTTTCCCTTTCCCTTTCCCTTTCCCTTTCCCTTTCCCATCCACTTTCAGCAGCAAGGTGGCTATTATATGTTAGCACACAAACTGGCATATCGGGTGCTCTGTAAGTAAGCCCTTCACATCACATCACAGTGGAAATTAATCATAGAATCATAGAATGGCCTGGATTGAAAAGGGCCACAGTGATCATCCAGTTTCTACCCTCCTGCTATGTGCAGGGTCGCCAACCACCAGACCAGGCTGCCCAGAGCCACATCCAGCCTGGCCTTGAATGCCTCCAGGGATGGGGCATCCACAACCTCTCTGGACAACCTGTTCCAGTGCGTCACCACCCTCTTGAGTGAAAAACTTCCTCCTAATATCTAACCTAAACCTCTCCTGTTTTATTTTAAAACCATTCCCCCTTGTCCTATCACTATCAGCTCATGTAAACAGTCGTTCCTCCTCCTGTTTATACACTCCCTTCAAGTACTGAATGGCCACAATGAGGTCTACCTGGAGCCTTATCCAACCAAAACAAGCCCAGTTCCCTCAACCTTTCTTCATAGGAGAGGTGCTCCACCCTTCTGATCATCTTAGTGGCCCTCTTCTGGACCTGTTCCAAGAGCTCTGCATCTTTCTTGTTCTGGGGGCCCCCAGTTTAACAGAAATTCTCAGTCAAGGAGTTTTCTCAGAAGGAAAAGGGGATGTCTGTAATACAGAATAAGTCTCCCCTGTGTATGTGTTCAGTGCTTTTCCCTTCCTACTCAAGTGAAAACCAGGTCCCTATGGACAGTCAAAACTTTTAATCTTCCCCACTGCTACTTCTCTTTTTATCCTTAAAAAGAACTGTAGTCTGCAATTGAAACCCTTATCTTCCATCACGTTTTCATATTGATTAGGAGAATGAAGGATGAGCATACTGAGGCTGCGCTTTGATCCATCATTGCAGAAAATGCAGAGATGCTGGTGCACGGAGATGCTTTAGATGAGTTATTGACTGCTGCGGCTTAAGAGCTTGCACCCTGATGTGCAGGGCACAGTGGTGAAAGTGCTTGTAAAGATAATGCTGTAGGAGTCTTCCCGCTTGGAGATGGCCTGATGCACTCAGATTGTAGCTTTAGAGAAGGTAGCATTAGAACCTTGCCAGCATTGTTTGCCTACTTTCAAACTGAGACAGCTAAGATGGGCTCTTTAGGAGCCTCCTGATGCGTCCCCATGTGTATCTGGAGGGCTGTTTAAATGCACATTGGTGCTTCTGTGCTTTTTGACATGAGTTTGGCATTGCTCAATGAGTCCCTAAGTGCAGGGTGTGGAGCAGAGTGGAAGTCCATGTTCAGCTCCATTCACTGCTGGGCTGGTGTCAGAAGGATTTATGCAGCTCTGGGGACTTTTGTGTGGGGACAGTGCCTGGCTTAGGAATACAATAGCTGTGGCGGCATGGGGCAGGAGCAACAGTAACTGGGAATGGGGCGTCTGAATGGGTCCAGCCGTGTGCAGATGGATTGATCAGCCTAGCACACAAAGGCAGAGCTGTGGGCAGCACATTGCTGAAAGGCCAGGGCAGCACAGGGCACTGAGATGGCTGAGTCAGCACGGTTCTGCATCCACACCAGTCCCCCAGAGAGGAGGCAGAGGCTTGTCTTGCCCTTGTACCTTCTGAGCTGTGGATTTAGTGTGAGCTGAGCAGGTTTATGCAGGGTACCAGGAAGGTTGTGAGGGTGTCCCCCTACCATTTGCACTGAAACAGTTCCTGTGCCTCTTTGGGTGAGCTTTGGCTCACAAGGGTAAAACTGTCTTTGCAAATGACCAGGATTCACTGGAGGAAGCATCTCTTGCAGGTCAAGTGACTGGTGTCTTGCTGCTCCAAGCCAGGGCTACTACAGCCAAGAGTGTGGTTGGAGCTGGGGTATGTGACAGAAGCATGCCAGCAAGGAGCTAGGGCGAGCCCATGCCACCAGCCCTGCTTTGCCAAATGATCTAGGAAATCTGTGGTCCTCAAAGCCATCTTCCTTTACGCCAGATTGATATGAAACTTTGGAGTTTCTCTGTCTAGTAGCAAATACTTTGTTTGTGGCTGTCAGGCAACAGAAGAGTGAAAAATGGAGTGGTAAGGCACTTCTGTATGTCCATCAGATGTTACTGTCCTGGAACCTGGAGGAATTCATAGGTGGGTGGTCCAAGAGGCTGGGTGAGGCAGGGCTGCTCTGCAGAGGCCTGAAGGTGGGTGACTCGATCTGCCCTAGAGCACTGGATCCCTCATAGTGAAGTAGATCCACGAAAATGCCAGCCATTGCAGACACAGAATGAAGACTAATCCTGTCATAGAAACCCTATAGATAACTTTCTCAAAAATACTGATCCTTTACTGGCATTAGCATTACAAAATATTTTGCTTTACTTTCCTGTCAATCAGGTTGTTCTGAGGTATTCTCTGTTTTAACATACATTTTGTTTTCTATTAATTTCTAGTGAAAATTATTTTCCATCTTCCTTATGTTAAAATTTGGCAGGGTGAGTGACTACCATGGTGTCATCATTGTTATTATCAGAAAACCATGTTTTGTTTTGTTTAAATGAAGGAATGATAGTGTGATGCACTGCAGAAGTGAATGCAGATCTCAAACAAACATGCCTTCCAAAGTTGGTCCTCTAATTAACCTGCCAGGTAAGATTAATTTGTTAAAAGTGGTGAGATTTAGGGACTATTTAGATTGGCCAGTCTGCATTCTGCAGCTGAAGGCATTTGAAAGTTCATCCAAGGGTCACCTTGGCCTCCTTGGCACCCAAAAGTCAGAGGCATAATCTCTTTCTTGCCTTTCCTTTTAGTGAGACAACATGATCTTGTGGTGGGCATGGCTGCTTACTTGACGCAGAAAGGTACTGAGCACAGCCTAGAAAAGCTGTGCTCTCCAACCAACATGGACATTTACAAGCAGGCTTTTTTGTCTTGTAACAAAGTTTTTCTCTTTGAAAACATCCAGAGAAATGATTTTGTTATGGCGATAGAATAAGTCCTGCTTGACACTGGGGTATGAACTCTGCCAGAAGAAAGGCTGGCCAGTCTTAGTGAGAGACGGCTGTAAGGAAATAGGAGCAATATAGAAAGAATTATGGAGAAAGACCTTCTGAGCTGCTATGTAGACTTCTCAGGACCTCACTGCTCCAAAACACAGAAAGTTTCAAATTCCAGCTTAAATTTATTTTGAGTGGGTTATAAATGTTAATTTTTGAGTGAGCTTCAATAGCCTGTTTTTGCCTTGACTTTTATTTCCATGATGAATTAAGAAGTGGCATCTGCATAATGCTTTACCTTCATTTTGTAAGATGGAGAGTGAAGAGTTCTGGCTTCTTGTAAGGCAGGTTCACACATCCCTGATTCCTAGTGATGTTTCTATTCCAGAGCTATAGAGCATTCTTGAAAATGTTGCCCCCAAAAGACTGGGATTTTACAGTGCTGTGACCCTCCAGGTTTTGTCACTCCAACTAGGCTGGAAAATTGCTGTGTGCTTATAAATGGATGTACAAATATGTAGAGTTTATGCACATGTCCATATTTCAGATCTGATGTCTGGGAATTGTTATACATATCACTATTTGGTACAGATAAGGCCTTGCCTATATTCACTTGAACTGCTTGATTTATTTTTTACTCCTTGCTATATCAAAGAATGCAGATACCTTTGTAATTTCATAGAGGCCCAACTAAAAGTTACATAACATAAAATAACAGTTCAGTATAGAAAAAGACATCAATTGCAGTGGTGAAAAGACCTCTGATCTCCAGCGTTCATCTCTCACAAAGAAATACTTCTTGAAGTAGTTTTACTGCTGGCAGAGAAGCAAGTGAAGGGAAATGTTTTCAGGAGAGTTGGTATTTCTGAGATACAAGGTTTCAAAGGAAGCGAAGTTGGTATTTTAAAGCAGCTGATGTTGCCAACCAGGAAAACAGGCTATTTTGCCATCTAGTCTTTTAAATTTCCATTGCAAAGAGTATTGCCATCTTGAATGACAGAACATATATGAGAGGGCAGTTTTTTTAAAAAGTGATAGAAATTGAGAGCAGATAAAAGATATGTTCATTCTATAAGCTAAGAGTGGCAGCAAGAAAAACATCCCTTTATGCCACCCTTGTTTTGCAAGGTGTATGCTTCCTAACTGATCTGCAGTGCTTGAGAGCTCGTGCCATGCAGCTCAGCACGGAAATCCATTTGGTTTGGTTTCTGTGGGTGTTAGGCATGCTTCTTCTTAATAGTTCCTCCATTTGGAAGCTGGATATCATCTCACTGAGCTCCAAAGGCCATTTACTTCCAAAGCTACCAAATGTCGCCAGGGCTACCTAATGTTATTTAGTGTGTAAAAAAGCTGCATTTTTTGTCTCTCTTTTTACAATGGAATGTATTGGTGGCAAGAATGCTGAACCCTGTGAGTGGCCCGTAAAGAAACTGGAAATGCCTGTGCTGAAAGAATCAGATGGTGCTGTCTGTTCTGTGAGAGCTGGACTGGTGATGCTCCTACAGCGTAGAGGGTGACAGTCGTGTTTGGATATAGAGACAGCATTTGGATGCTGGAGCTAAGTCAGCTTGTCTTTTAAGGGGTTAAAAAAGAGCATTGCAGTCTTACCAAAAAAAGAGTACTAGAAGGTGAGATCCTCCATTGTGGCCGAGCAAGGATTAGTGGGACTATATATGGTCCAAAAGTGGGCTTTAAGCTCCTGTTATGTACCTAAACATAGAGCTGACTGAGACCTGGTTTTTCTCTTGGCACAGATTAGGTGAACCTCCAGTCTTCTTTGCCATTTGCTAACTACTCATACAAGTGTGAATGGTAGTCATGTAAAGCAGAAGGAATTGGCCAAATGAAAGGATGCTTGAGCTGTGTGCCATTTCCCCAAATATGTTTATGACAGCTTTGCACTGACAGACTCTTATCAGTGACTCTAGTCCTAAATCTTCTTATAATATAATAGCTATTTTGAGATGACTAATCTCAGCAGAAATGCAAGCTAGAGCTACTTTCTAAAGTTGTGCATCATGGGGTAGTTCTTCTGCTTCTATGCAACATAAGTAAAGGCTTGTAACGTGGCCATAGATTTCCCCCCGATGATCACACTGAACACAGAGCTCTCATAAGAGCCCTTTCTGCCTGCCTGTGATATGACCCCAAGAGCTCTCCAGAAGGCTTTTGAGTCTCTTCTATCTAATAGCTTTTAGATCAAGAAGTAGAAGGGCATCACAGCTGACTGGTCCAGTGTGCTCATTTCAACAGAATGAGCCAGGTCCCGAGTCAAAGGTGTTAACATGACCTTGATGCAGGGTGGTGTTTAAGTGGTCAAGTGAGGTTTGAGAGTTGGAGCACAGAAACCTCCGCCTGCTTGGGCATATAGCCAACAACTTCCATTAAAGTTTCTCATTTATAAAGAATTCACATTATCACGTAATATTCACTTTCTGATACTATGTTGTTAATGGTTCAGCTGAAAAGGTGGGGTAGCAGCTGAAAGCATCTGAAAGGTGTTGTATGGCTAGATCTCTTTTTGCTTCTGATCTGCATTCTGTTTTGCTTCAGCTACAGTGATTTGCAAGGAAAACCCAGGCAGAGAACTTTGAATTGGCATTTAGTATGGCATTAAGGACCATCTTTTTGGAAGGCAGGTTCACAGGAGATAAGCTGGAGTAGTTACTGCTGCTTTTTTTGGAAAAAGTCTATTCTTGCTGGAAAGATAAGAGGGAAAAAAGGCAAATAGAAATGATACAAAATGCTACTTCCATTTCTGCTGCTGAGTGTCTTGGCAGTCTTGGCATGGGGAAAAGGCTGAGTACAGTCGTATCAGTCACTCAAAGACTTGGTAAATTAGGACAGCATAAAGCTATTTATGTCTGTTTTTAGCTATTTTTTTTCAGTTACAAGCTCACTGAAAAGTTGCCAGAGAAATGCTGTTGATGGCTGGCTGGGCTTCTTTAAACAAAACAAGAAAAGGGAGTTAGGAAGAAGTGGAAGAGCTTTTCCTTTCATTTCTGCTCAGAGCTAGGACCAGTATTCATTGCCCTGAGATCCTCTTGCTCCTGAGATGTGAAGTCATGGAATTTCTGGGGCTAATTCAGCTCCTGTGTGGACTTATCCCAATCTTTAGGTTTTACTTTAATTTTTGTTCTTGTAAACAATGGGGTGTAACAGACTCAGTTTCATGGGTTTCCCTAACTGTCTGTGTATGTTAACATCAGGGAGGGAACAGGACAAAGTATATTTTGGTCTAGCCTATACACGGAGCAAATACAAGTTTTGGAAGCAACCCCAGATGTGCAATCACTTCAATGCAGGTGCAAGCTCATTTACTAACTCTCCATCACTGAAGCAAAGGTCAGGCCTGAACTCAGTGTCAAACTCTGAGGAGGACACTTAGCAAAACCCATCTTGTGCCATCACTGCACAGTCCATCCATTTGTTTGACTTGATTATAGTGCTGGCAAGAGTCTCAGCCTTAGGTACTGAAGCTGAATGAGGCCTCTCACGAGGATTTTTCTCTTGACATCTTCTGTCCTTCCATAGAATCTGTAGCCAGGAGATACGTTGCAAGATTTAATCCATTAAAGAGATGTTCATCTTAGAGGATATTTAGTCCTGTCCATATGTAGTTGTATTGATCTGACCTGTTGTCTGAAGCTGGCAAGTGAGACTTGCCTACCCAATCTGGATCAAGTGGGTTTCATGAAGGTGGACAGAGAGTTTGTCCCATTGAGCTTCTTCTGGCAGGTGGCTGCCATGTGACAAAGGAAACCTTTCAATAACCATTAGAATAGCTTTTTCCTTAGTCCCCCCTCCCCTGCTTTTATTAAATCACTGCTATTAGGAGTCAATCACCCAACATCCATTGTAATTACAGCCAGAAAAATTTGACTTCATGTCCATTTTAAATTTCTGCTGATAGCTGATTTCAGACCCTCTTTGGATTTGTTTGTCTTCAGAAACTGGCTTTTAAATTGTCGTGTGTGAAAGGAAGAGAGATGTAGTTGCACACACACAATTTAATTTTATGTAAACTGTAATTTGTCAAAAGAAGAATGGATATGGACATAAACTTTGTTTAAACTCATAAGAAAAATGGAAGAAAATAAAATTCAATATGTATGCCCAACACTGCATCAGTTTCGCACCTGTACCATATTTCTGAATATACATTTTCAGGCATAATTTGAATCCACAGCTTGAGTTTACAAAGTCAGCTTGAATTTTAGGTTTCATTTACATGGGCTTAAGCACAGAAATTACTGTCTATCTGTCTTCTTTCTGTCTCTCACTCCTTTCACACGTATTGATGGTGAAATGGATTGCAGAAATTTATGAACAAAAATATCATGAACATTGGAATGGGTTATGCAATAAACTTTTAACTGGATAAATAGAAGTTTATTGTTGCTTCATTGCGTCTTTCAGCACTGAATTTGAGATTATGAAGCATGAATAAACATTGTAATTGTGAAGTTTCTAAACAGAAGCAGTTGAAGATTGATATTGAGGCTTGAGAGAATAGCTCTTTGATTTTGTCATAGAGGTGAATGAGCCTGTCAGGAAAAAATCTAACGGGATATATTCATTTAGGACTGAGTTATTGATCATCAGAAGAAACTGGAATATTACCACATTTAAAGAGATATTTCTCAGTTTAATCTAATTGTCAGTGTACTGACTATCAAAGGAAGAGGAATCCAGATAAAGGACAAAGTGAGCGCATTCCATTTGAGTGTAAGAAGTAGTGTGATTGACTGGAACAGTGAGGTTGATAAGTCTCCATCCATGGAGATGCTCACACCCTGAGTGGACATGGCCCTGAACAATGTGCTGCAGCCGTCCATGCTCTGAGCAGGGGGTGGACTGGATGTTGATGTTCTCCCTAGGTGCCCTCGAGCCTTGGCAGCGCTAGGGGTTTCCTACCATGAGTTTCTCTTAGTGGCTACTCAACCCTGATGGATGCAAAATTAGCAAGCACCTGCAAAAATGCCAACCATAAATGTGCTGTGCCTGTCATATTTTCCCATGTTCAAAGCAGGTATAGTGACACTAAGCCAGTTTGTGAAGTATGTCAAGAGCCAAGGACAGAGGAGATTCCCTGGGGCCTTTGTGCCTCAGTCTAGAGCAGTGCTGGGCAGCAGCAAAAAACCAAACAAACAATGGTGAGACATTGGCCCTACATTGTGTATGCTGCAGTGGCTTTCCAGATCTAGCCCCATGGACTAAACAGCCTGACTTGAGCTATATGTATTGCTCAAGCACATAGTGCAATTTAGTGTTTTTCTGAAAGGAATCGAATTTGTGTGCTCCCCAAGCATTCTGTGATGTGAATCAAAGCATGGCAATAGGAGATGAGGGGGAGGTTCACATGTAAAGCGCAGTTGGGATCATACACAAAAAAGCGGGTATACCTAATGAACAGTAGAGATCATAATTCTTAAAAAACATCAAAAATGGACAAAGTACACTGTTGTTACATTGTTACCGTAACTATCTTAAGAATGATTATACAAGAGGTATTTTTGTCAATACATGGTTGATTCTGCCTAAAACACAATTTCAGCGGCACTGAAATTGTTCCAGAGAATGGGTTACATTTGATTAGTATGTTTGACAGAAAAGAGGAGTGTGTGAAGCTTTAGCAAAGTCAAAACGTTCCACTGCAGTATTTTTCTGAACATGGAAACATGTCATTTTCAGATTTTCTAAATGAAACTTTTCAACTTTTAATTCTGAAACAGCACGCTCATTTAGATATATGATGTGAATTTTGAAAAACGGTTGAAGAGGAAAGGCTAAGTATACCAAAACAGAAGCAAGGATTTGGTCCACACCACTTAACAATTGCCTGTGTTTGTTCAGTTCTATAAAACACAGAAGCGAGTTCTGTAGGCAAGAACACTGTTTATCTAAGTAAATTTCATCAATCATTTTCTATCTTCATTTCTGAAAAGGAAAGAAATACCGGATATAAGAATACTGCCTACCTCTGTGGCACAGATTTTTGTCCATATGCTTATAGAGGTAATTGTGGCTTCTCTGCTCTTGTGCAGGAGAGGTTTCCAGGAATGTCACTGCATTTAGTTGTGTCTTGTATATATTCTCGTAGCATAGCTTTTACAGTTGCTTTCTGGATGTTGTTTTTTTCTCAGAGGATATGTTACATTGGCAGCTACAGACCTCTCAACCTTGAATTTAGTTCCACTTTCATTTTAAATATGATAAGGCCAATTCCAAATGATGGCTTGTAACAAAACAGGATTAATTCCCTACCATCCCTTTTTTATGTGTTGCTGTTAAGCTGTTCCTGGCTGAAAACTTCACCAGTGAACAAATCCACTTCCTGCACCAGTCTGGATGCTGCATGCTGTGTGGGGCAGCTTTCCCGCAGTTCAAATGTGGCTTTTGGCCATTTTCCCCTTATCCTGCCCTGCCACCTGCTCAAAAGCTGGGTACGAGAGCTGGGTTACTGCCAGTACTGTGCCATGAATCCATCATGCTACACAGGCCCTCCTTGCAGTGAGCTGATGCTGTTACCTTTGCCCATGATGAAACCCAAAGTACTCCCTGGCACTGGGTTGGATGGAGGATATGGAGGGAAGATATTTGCAGTTACATCCTTCCTGTGTAGCTACATGGGTTGCATTGCTGCAACCTCTCTTGGGCATGCCTAAGACTTTCAGAAATACATAGAAGAAGAGAGCTCCCTAAAAATGCCAACAAAATGTCAAAGAAATTCATGCCTGCATCTTGCTTATCTCATAGATCACTCAGCTTATCTGGAAATGGAGAGCCTGGGTATCCAAGCGTGGCATGTTTCATCCTGCCATGGATGAGAAAATACTGCAGTTCACCTGATGCTCTAATATAGGTCATGCGTGTTGCAGCAGAGCTGCTGAGCAGACATGAGCCGAATGGGTCTGGGGATGGTCCTGAGAGAAAAAAAAAAGAAGAAAAAAAAGCAGCTTGCTTTGTTTCTGCTTCCCTGTCTTCCACTTTTTTTCATTCCCTACCTCCCTCTCTCCCATATCTCTGTTGCCCTTCCTCCAAATCGAGTGCAGTACAAAACAAATGCCACTGCTGACAAAAATGTACTGGTGCTGGCTCTGATTTCTGTCAACTCCTACTCACTTCAGTGTAAAGCATGTTCAAGTATAGAGTTCAGGCACTTAGAACACGCACAGAGTTCAGGGCTTTTTGTCTGTCAGAATGTGGCTCTTGGAAATGGTTCACTGTTCCGATTTCTGCCCTTCCCCATTTATATACTGGATGTATGTAAGGGGTGAGAGAGGGGGCAAAGGGAAGATTATATGCTGTCTCGGTTTCACTTGGTTCCATGCAAGACTGGGTTTTAGATCAAAGAACTCTTGGAGCATGCCCTGTCTGTCACTATTCACATGTGAGTGGCTGTTTGTGTGGGGAAAAGCTTTTTTTGTTTGTTTGTTTTATTTTGGGATTTTGTCAGGATTTTAAGTGTGGTCAATCTTGTATCAGAACAGAACCTGAATGGTGCTGTTGCAGAGCTCTGAAAGCCTGGGGAGTCACAAAGGAAGATCTCATTTAGGGGTAGGCATTTAGGAGAAGTTTGCCTTATTGTTTAGTCAGTGACACTGTGGCCATGAAGGGGCATGGCAGAGAGCTTTTTAGTATGCATGTGTTTCAATGACCAAATACTGTGAGTTCAGTGTAGCTGAATGTGGGACTCTCATGGCATAAGACTGGGGAGCAAGACATCAGGAGCATAGAATCACAAAATCATAGAATGGTTTGTGTTGGAAGAGATCCTAAAAGGCCATCTAATCCAACTCCCCTGCAGTTGAACACCAACAGCCCCATCAGGGTCCTCAGATCTCTGTCCAGCCTGACCTTGAATGTCTCCAGGAATGGGGCATCAGCCACCTCCCTGGGCAACCTGTACCAGTGCTTCATTACCCTTGTCTTAAAAAGGAGAAAGACATCAAGAAAAACAGGTAGATAGTTACAACCCAAATTCCCCATTGATACGCTGTGGGAAATAGTAAAAATGTTCGTAGTGAGTGAAACTGACTCAGTAATTCCTTCCTCTGGTTGCTCAGAAGAGGCTGGAAAAATGGCCCCATAATATTATGGTCCTCCTCAGTGCTCAGTGTTGTGAGGATGTGGGAACAACACCGTGGGTCAGCCTGTCACCAGGGCTTATCTGCACCGTGCATAGCTACTTCTCCCAGGCTGGAACGTAAGTGCAAGCCAATGCTGATAAGGTGGAAAAGCCCAGAAGTTAGCATCAAGTGTCCTCTTTCATTTCAACTTCTCTCCAGGTTGCCATGCACCGAATTGTCTGTTTATTTGCCCCTGGAGCACTTAGTTCCAGAGTATGTGATTACACACTATTTTTTTGGCCCTGTTTGGAGACAGAATGTGGGTGTGTTCATTCTGGTAGCTTTAGGGTAAAAAAAAAGCAGAAGAAGTACAGTCTCTCTGTTGTTGGGAGGAAGGTGAATGCTAATTCTGTTATTACAAGAGACTCAGTTCTGGGGTTTGCTGTCTCCATGCATGGGCATGCACAATTAAGGGGAAGAACGGGGAAAGGAGTAAAGGCAAACACAGAAGTACTGAATGTGTTTAAATATTTAATCTTATTTTTCATGGCAGTCTTCTTCATTTCATGGGAAGATTTAGGTTGGATGGCAGGGGGAAGTTCTTTACAGAGAGAGTGGTGAGGTGCTGGAACAGGCTGCCCAGAGAGGTTGTGGATGCGCCGTCCCTGGAGGTGTTCAAGGCCAGGTTGGATGGGGCCCTGGGCAGCCTGGTCTAGTATGAAATGTGGCCCTGCCTGTGGGAGGGGGGTTGGAGCTTCATGATCCTTGAGGTCCCTTTCAACCCAATTCATTTTATGATTCTATGATATGATTTCACAGAGGATCTAGCCAATTGCATGTTCAAGGGTAATTCATCCATAAAGAGAGCCTATCTCAGTGGCAGCTGGTAGTAATTTCTGAGCACACCACAGTGTTTTTCAAGTTGTTACATTTTTGGGGTGGAAGGGAAAGTGGTTGTGAGCGTGGTGTTTAAAACTCTCAGAAGTGTACTGACTGCAAGAGGATAATCTCCTGGCATGCAGGTAACAGCAGATGTGACACCCAGTAACGTGGTCATGATGGAACAATTTCCTTTAAAAATGTAAGACCAAAATATTTCCAGATCTTGTTGGAACCAGCATCTAGGTGAGCAGCAAAGAGGAAAGCTTAATTTTCATACTTGGCTGGAGCAGCTCTAAGTATCTGGTAGCAGTTTCCTCACTCCTTACCTCATGACTTATTCCCGTAGGAAGACCTGGAAAGCATGCAGTGGGGAAGGTGTTTATAATTCACTGCTCAGCCCACACGAATATCCATAGATTAGCAGAAGCCATAAAACCAGAGGCGCGGTCATTTTCCTCTCCTGCCTTCTTTTAGCCAAGCTTGAGTCTTTCCAGTTCTGACATTTGAGATCATATCACTTTTTCTGCCGGCTGTCCCTAGAAAGAAAGGGAACTCTTTTCTCTGCTTTCCCAGAAGCCAAAAGAGAAAGACAAGAAAATGGGATAAATACAGCTTCTCCCTAGTTTTGCTCTCAAGGTTGAGGCTGGCCCCGTCTCCTGGCAAGTTTACAGCCCGTATTACCATTCACTGCCCCTCTCCCTCTCCCTCCAGCTGACTGCGTGTGCCCTGAGGACTGACAGTTTCCTCCACATTCTGTGATCTTATCTGTGGAATGGGGAATGTTTTCTCTTACTGAGTTGGGTTGCTCTGGGTTTTTGGGTTTTTTTTTGCTACCAGAGGACAGTACCTGAGAGGATCAGATTAAGTAGCATCACTAATGGCATTTTTGCTTCGTCTTTATTTTCTCTGATTCTCTATTTTCTCCTTTATATACACACTTTAGACACAATACTCAGCAACACTGAAAGCAATTTCAGAGTGCTGGGAGAACAAGCACACCACAGGAACCTTCGTGCAAATTAGCAAAGGGTGGGGAAGGAGAGTGGAGAAGAGCAGCTGTTACCAAAACCAGAACAGGCCACAGAACACAGCTGACACTTTCTGTAAAAGAAACAGGACAGTGCACAGATAAGCTTCCATAATCATCAAGAACCAAAAAGGAAGAGATCCTGAATTCACAAGTTAAATTTTGGAGAATTGCATCATTTCCTATTGGCTTAAGCCGTATTTGGTTTAAGCAAGACTGGGTTGAGGGAGAAAAAATATGTCTTGGAGATATGCTATGATTATTTTCCAGTGTGACCACTTTGCAAGATCTTGAAGATTTTTCCTATCTAAGAGGAAGAGAAATCTTCAGGAGTGGGATAACAGCTACAGAATCATCAAGATGTCTGGCTGTTGTTTCATGACTTTGGCTGTAGGGAGTTCCTACATATCTGCACTTGTCTGGATGTGCATGGTATCCATCAGTATAAACCTCTCAGCCCTGCTTCAAGGTGCGTGGGATCAGCCATGGACACAAAGGTCATTCCAGTGAAATCAGTCAAACTACTAATGTACCTCAAGTTACGCATACTCTTAAATGCTTCATTGAATATGGGCCAGACTGCATATAAGAACAGTCTATTGCTCTCATCTTTTGGCCAGAAAATGCACTAAGGAAAAAAAAAGAAACCTGAAGCACTTTCCTCCATTTTTGGAAAGCAAAGAGGAAAAGCTTCTTCCCCACTCCCCTCCAATAAATATAATACTACATCATTAGAGGAAATTTGTATTCATATGCAAATACAAGAGGAATAGCTGGAGGGCAGTAACATGCCTGCTAGCATGGTCATATATCTCAGAGAAATTCTGTGGTAAGGAGGTGATTATCCAGGTGCAGAGCAAATTGTAGACAAAGATAAAAATTCTACAATTCTTGCTTTGGTGCTACAAATATCACATTTTGTGTTGTGCAGTAAGTCAGTGAAAAGAAGAAGTTAGGTAGTAAAGCATTCCTGTGTTTTTATAGTTGTGAGAGGTCTTGTGTTTCATATGGAAGAGGTAAGGAGACATGGTTAGGGGGTTGTTTTGGTCTTATTTTGAGGTGAAACTTGATGAGCTCAACCTAAGTACTCTTGTATGGCTTTCCATGCTCAGTGGTGCACAGCAGAGACGTATCATCCAAAGGGTCTTTTCAGAACTGTGAGCTTCATACATCTTCAGCCCCATTTGTCTGTTGGTAGAATCTCATTTTTCTTTGTTACCTACTCTATGATTCATCTTGAGTGCTTTTATGCTTTTGAGTCTTCATGCCCTTCCTGCATCCCATAAAACTTCTAAGTAACTTCCATCCCTTCCAAAACTTTTGGGGTTTGTACTAAAATTGTGGGTTTTTTTTCTACTTCTGGTTTCTCAGCTTCTGTTTTGCTGCTTGCTCAGTGATCTACCTATGGGATTACCCAGAGAGCAACTGTACTTTTTATTTCAGTCTTGAGCTGTCTGTAAATGAAGGACTAGCTTCCTGCTTGTATAATGTCTAAACTGAAAATGAAGGAATGGATATTTTGGTTTTTTGTGCTTCTTTTTTTTTAAATCGATGGAAAAGCTCACTTCTTTTTGCTTGCGTTGGTAAAGCAATGCCTTTGTTCCTCTCTTGAGTGAAGATGAGCAACAGGGGGTGTAGCAGCTAGAGGGTGAGTGGGTTACTGTAAACCTCCAGATTTTTATAGTGGAGTTATTTATGGATTTATTAGGGAAAGTCTTTGCATTACAGTAGTCTCCATTTCTGAAGTGGCTGCTCCTGTCCATGTTAACACATGTCAGACACTTAATCATAAATCATAAAATGGTGCAGAGCTCTCTCTAAAGTTTTGGTTGCCCATTTTCAGCTGGCACTGCAGAGGTGTCTGCAGCAGCTACTCTGCCATGACATGGCACAGCTGCTTCTTTAAGATTCCTTTTACCTGCTAATTCTCCAGTTCTTCAGTTCAAATACAAACTTCTCACAGAAGCCCTTACTACATCATATTCTTTTCTCCATTTGTTGGTTGCTGTTGTTTTCCTTCTTCACCTTCCCTAACAAGTAAGCCTCAAATCCCTGAATGCATTGATTTGATGAGGTGACTGCCCAGTGATGTCACTAATGATATCACTGATGCAATACAGATATGAAATGCATAAAATATGTTTCTCTGGCAAATGCAAAGAGTTGCCCTGAGGAATATGCTATGTTGACACAACTAAAGGATGGAGCACTTAAAGAAGCACTGAACCTAAACAACCCAGAGATAAAGCTGTGGAGTTAATATGCATCTTGTTTAGTTTGCATTGAGCGTATTGAATTTCTTGTCTGTTTTGTTCATCCATCTTGGAGAGAGAGATGAAAATGCATAGTCTTTTGGGATACGCAATCATGAAAGAACTGAGCAAAGGAAGGACACGGTGTGACACACTGGGCCGAAGAGTTCATCTCGAGTAGGAGTGGTGATGAAGCAGCATCCAGAGTGGAGGGAAAGAGTCAAAAAGGAAGGCAGATAGAGTTGGGAATTATGTTACAACACTGAGCAGAGGTTGGTCATCTTTACTTTATTCTCATTTCTTCCCCAGTCTTTTAGTCCATCTTTGGTTGCCATTTGGATTCAAGTTAGCCACCTCCCCACGCTGGTTTTCTCTTCTTATACTCACTTTCCTGTGTGACTAGTAGAGCATCTCCTTCCCATTTGAAATTTCCTTTCCTGTTTCACCTGTCAGACTGGGGTTAAACCAGGTAACACAAGAGCCCCTCTGTTATTCCACAACCCACAGGTTCTCCTGCTACTGATACAGTGATTTCCCGCCATGCCTCAGTGTGGCTGATTCTTCCAGCTTGCAGATAGTATCTTTCCCTTACCCAAACTAAATTATGTCATGTTATTTTGGTATATTGATAGACAGTCATCTGAATATGAGCCAGCAGTGTGCCCAGGTGGGCAAGAAGGCCAATGGCATCCTGGTTTGTATCAGGAATGAAGTGATGAGCAGGACTAGGGAAGTCATCCTGTCCCTGTGCTCGGCACTGGTGAGGCCTCAGCTCGAGTACTGTGTTCAGTTATGGGCACCTCAGTACAAAAAGGACATGGAGGTGCTGGAGCAGGTCCAAAGAAGGGCAACAAGGCTTGTGAAGGGCTTGGAGGAGTGACTGAAGGAACTGGGGATGTTCAGTCTGGGGGAAGGGAGGCTGAGGGGAGACCTTATTGCTCTCTTCCAATATCTGAAAGGTGCTTACAGCGAGAGAAGGTTGGTCTCTTCTAACTGGTGGCAGGTGACAGAATGAGGGGAAATGGCTTCAAGTTGCTCCAGGGTAAGTTTAGGTTGGACATCAGGAAAAAATTCTTTACAGAAAGGGTTGTTAAGCAGTGGAATAGGCTCTCCAGGGAGGTGGTTGAGTCACCATCCCTGTATGTGTTTAAAAAAACATTTGGATGTGGTGCTCAGGGACATGATTTAGCAGAGGGTTGTTACTTAGGGTAGTATGGTTAGGTTGTGATTGGACCCGATGATCTTTAAGGTCTTTTCCAACCTGAGCAATTCTATGATTCTATGACTTTATGATTCTATGATTTTCGGACTCTTTTTCTAATAAGAACAGTAATCCTGGAGTGCAGACAGCCTTTTCCAGCATGATGTTATGAGGAATTCCCTTGTACCTCCTTCCATCCCTATGTGATAAGAACATGAACAAGAATTAGGACCCATCCTTCCTGGCATGGGACATGGACACAGGGTAATGCAGGGGTAGATTTCTAACAAGCCTTTCAGCCGGTTTTTCTCTGTGATGCAGACTGTTGATTATTTGTTGGGCTTCCCCAACCCCTGCATGTCGTAGCCCTGCACCCTACTAAAGGACCAGGCACTTCAGTGTGCACCCCGTTTCCCTTTTTACATTGTTAGCTTTCTCCTTGGAGGAGAGAGCAGACAGAAGGCAGCTCACATCCCACTAACTGAGGTATGATCTGCCCCACAGACTGTTTATTCAGGTGGTGCCGGGTTATTATTATCAGACCTCACACTCCAACAAAACATTTCTATGCTTTGAATTAAAGGAGCGATGACACGACAGATTAGCTTTTTCCTACTTCTTCCCCTGCGTGTACCTATGGTCTTTTCTGTAACGCCTATCTAATACCAATAATAATAATAGCAGATAACAAAGGAAATCCAAAGCCCATACAGGAAACTGCTCAGAAGTAGCATTTGTGACTTGGTGTTATTTTTTATGTCCTGCTTGCCAAAAACAACAGGAGCCTGCCTCAGGGATGTGAAACTATCTCAGATTTAATAGAAATGAGTATTTTTCATGACTCCTCCCTTTTCTTCCTCTACAGTTTTGAAGAACATCCAGCTCGTAAAATCTTTCCTTTAAACTTCACTCTGAGGGAATAAAATGCAGCAACTTTGGTTTTGCACAGAAAGGCAAAGGGGTGCCTTGGAAGCTATTGGTAATGAGTTGAGTGGCTTCTCAGGAAGAGCCTTCATGAGTGCAAACACACAAACCAGACTGGGTGCTTTCTGTGGTGGTTGTTTCCCAGCTAACTAATATATGTGCATGTGTATATGTGTGTACGTGTGTATGTATGTGTGTATGTGTGTATGTGCCTGCCTGTCATACTTGTTTGGTTCAGGTTTGACAATTCCCAGTATTCACAATGGCAACCACTAAGTATGAAGCATGTAGAAAACCACAAAGTTTCAGTCTGCTGTACTTCTTGCTCACTTCATCTGGGGCTTGTACATATGAAAGAATGCATTTAGTCCATGTGACAGCAAATATGGCGTTGGCTTGGCACAGACAATGGAAGCACAAAGCATTGGAGCTGGCCATTGTGTTTTTGACCTGCTTGCTTGGGTTTGAGGCTGAGAGCATGGCTGGCATGTGGGTCCCCTTCTCATCTGTACCCTTCACAGACACTCTGGAATGTTTCATGAAGGTCGTCGAAATCAGAATTCTTGCCAACAAGTAGGTTGCATTGGTTTTGTCAGTACCAGTCATTAATGGATGAGAAATTTGCCATGGGCATTATGCATGTATAAGCTATTCCATGCATCTAGAGAAGTTTAAAATGTTTTATTGTCCTTCAAATAAAACACTGAATCTCACTTAATCACCTGGCTCCAGGAACTGCTGCTTTTAGAAAATCATCAGAGTTCAAGTAGGCAAGTGTTCATACTTGCAGTATACATATTTAATAGTCAAAGCCCAGAGTGTTTGGCACTTGCATGTCCATTCATCATCATGCATACAGCCAAACTAGCTGTCTGATACAGAATTAAGTGTGGCAATTAATCAAATTAAATCTCTAGGATACACATGCGCAGAGTCCTAATCCTGGCCTTTTTCATTTTACCACATCTGAGTGCAAAACAGCTGAGTGTGTTTACTTTCAGTGAGCTTTATTTAACCCCCAATTTCCTTTAGCATGATGGTTATCAAAGATTTCTTCTAACTTTTTAGACATCTAGAGATGCAAGAGAGCTATTAGAAAATACGTTCCCTGGTGCCTAAAAAAAATGGGAGCTAAATAAAAAAAATACCCCAATGTATTATGAATCGTCTTGTGAATGCTTGGAGTTTGATTTTTTAAATGTAAAATATCTTTTTAAAAAGTATTTAATAGAATTTCCTGTCCATTGCATTGAGATGATTAGTGAAACTAACTTGACTTTAGAAATGGATTAGTTTCAGGGACTGAATTTATCTTAAGAGAAAGAAACAGTAGACCTAACATGATTTATTAACATGGTGGTCATCTTTTATCTAGAAAGAGGAGCAGTTGGCAAACTGTAAAAATGTGAGGTTTGCCCTTTGTCATTTATCTTTAAAATCACATTATTCGGAATAGTTTTGTCTTCCTGCTTTCCTCTTCATGGCAATCTGAGTACAGTTGCCACTCTTGAGACCCAGGAATGTGCCATGTCGTTCTGAACATTGTGGACTCAAACTGCAGAAGCATTTGTGTATATCTCTGTCAGCTTCCATTATGTGGGAATCGAAGTGGGGTGTGCAGCTGAAAGAGCTTTTCAGAGAAGCTGTCTCATCTGCCTCAGGGTCCTGATAGTGTGAAGAATCAGTCCAGTGCTCCCAGATCAGCCAGTTTTTCTAAGATCTCATCTTGAACTGGTGGCCAGACAAAATATGGTAGTCACCTTTAGTGACAGGCAGAATGAGCTTCAACTCAATATTTAGGAGGATACAAAGGTTAAGTGCTTACACTCTTAGTTACAGATACTTTCTGAATAACCATGTGTACGGTGATCATCTTGACTGTAGACGTGATCTGCTTCATCTTACCACTTTTACAATGAGTAGACATTTCTGGGGAGCCATAGTCAGAACAGGTTGATGTTTTTTGCAGCCTGTGCGGGTTGGAACTGGAAAATAAAAAACCTTTTTTGTGATCACAGAATCGAGTAGATTTCTGTTACAATGATGATGCAAGCCATAGGCACCTATAGGTCTGTGAGAGAAAGGATGAGGTGAGTTTGTGTGAAACGTGTCTCATTCCTTTGGGGCTTCAGAAAGCAGATCTCAACCATCTGAGTTTGGCCAATTGCAGTTGTGTCTACCTTAGTTGGGCGCTCTCCACTTTAGTAATGCTACCCTTGACAATTCCTCATTACTTCTAAAACACGTCTGTCTGAAACACAGTCTCTGCTAACCCAATCTCAGAGATTTGGCTTTATAGGCAAAAGAGAGCCTGCTGTTTGCTAATATTAACATACTGTCCCCTTCTGCAAATGGAGACAATTCCTTGACTCAGTGAGCAGACCATTGTGACTGCCTGGCCGGCTCTTTGAGGAGCTGTGGGGCCATGTGGACAAGAAGAGCTCGCCTTCCCTCTGAGCTTCTGTGTTTAGTTCCTGCGCGCAACATGAAGAAATGGGTTGTAATGAGTGTCAGATGGAGATTTATGTTTAAACAAAGACACATTCTGGAGAATCAGAAACAACTGAGTGGCTGTTTGTACATTAATCCCCAACTTAGCAACAGTGCTTACTTGCTAACCTAGAAGAAACAGAGTGGAGGGCTCTTTGTGTAGTCCTAACCAAATGATTACCTCTTGTCCCTGCTTCTGTGGGCTGGGTTACGTATGGAGAGGGTGCATGTAGCAGGCTCACAGCTTGTGGAGAGCCTTCCTTTCCGTGGGATGTGACAGTCATCTAAGCCTCATTGTCAGCTGCCCTTGTCATGCTCCTGTATTCATTTCCCCTTAGGCTGCAAGAGGGAGTTCTGTACATTTGTTCCCAGAACATAGGTGTGTATTAAACCAAACCCTTGGCAGCATGCAAATGGTTGATATGCCTCCTGCCATAGAAAATAGCATGCGTTTGGTTACAGCTAAGTGTCATTCCTCTCTGTTTGGGTAAATGAAGCTGACTGAAGGAAGGGAAGATCTGCTCTGTGCTACTGGGTAAATGTCTGTTGAATACAAAAATGAAACTGTCATCATCTCCAGAAGCCATAATTCTTTTGTGTATAGTGAGCATCTTGTTTGACTGTGTGTACTGATATGCTTTACAGTTTGACACATTGCATAAATTAAAAAATCATGGTAAATTCCTAAGCTTTCTGTCTTAAAAACAAAACAAGAGCGTTTAACCTTAATTCTGTCCGTTTGGATTATAGTAAAATAAACTTCCTTGCATGTTATTCTCAAATAATATGACCTGTAAGCACATGTATCAGTCAGCAAACACAGAATATTGTTTAAAAAGCCCATTCTGTCCATAGAAGTTGAATGTACACATCACTTTGCAGGAGTATGACTTCTGCTTTCACGTGTGGAAGATAGTTTTTGTCTCCCCAAATGCCAAAAAAATGCCTTCCCATTACTGAAGGCGAAGTCCAAAGGAGAACAGAGTGACCCTCCCTGACATGCTGAAGGCTTGTTCAGCCCCAAGAGGAGCAAACATCACTGGGTAGGAAGCTCCCAGCTCCTCCATGATTCCCCTTCAGCAGAGCAGTTCCTTCCAGACTAAAAGGGGCATTCCGACCCTCCAGCAGTCTGTGTTTTATTTTTGTGCATATAGCTGTGCAATGAAAATGTTTTTGCCAGTGTGACTGTAACAGCATCCCACAGTGATCTGTTTCTTCTGCCTAACCTCACCTCTTCAGTAACTTTTTGTGTTTGTGTCAGTGGAGAGATGAACAGGCCTCCTTGATGGCACACACAACGGATGTTAACATCTGTCTTGACTGCGTTAAGTGCAGAGGTTTCACTGTTTTCTTGGGATTACCAAGAAATGGAGGGAAGGGTGCTCCTGTGGGAGCTGCAGTCCCCAAGCAGCAGGACTCTGCATCTGCACAGGCCAGGCCAGAGGAACACGAGGGCACTCCTGTGAAATCAGCCCACTCCAAGGGAAGGAAGAGGAAAATCCTACTCAGTCTGTATCCGCTAACGGCATGGGGTGAGCTATAAATAGAGAGTGGTGGTAATTAACAATGTGCTATTGTGTGCCAGGGACGGGCAAAGCAGAGAAATTACTGCTGCAGTGCTGTTAGTAGGATAATATTCCTACAGCTGAGTTACTCAGTAAGCATGCCCCAGTAAACAGCACACTGCCATAGTGTGTCACCGAGGTGTCAGCATCTCCTGGCTGAGACTGTTCTGATTATTAAGAAAACGTGTGTGTGGCTGTTCCCTCCGCTCCTTCTATCTGCTTGCGTGTAAAGGCAATGTGCCTCAGCACCAAATGCAAAAGTTCTGCAGTGCTTTGAGAGAGAGACTGTGATACTGCTGGTTCAGCTGGAAGCAGGAGGCCTTTGTTTTCCTCTTTCCTCAACAATGGAAAGGGTTTCCGCTTTGCTTTCTCACGTGGCTTCTTGCCACCATTTTTTGGTTTTTTTTTTGCCTGAATTATTCTCTCACTTAAGTAATTCTTCTGTAGTTACCTACTAATGAGCTAGAAATCCCATTTCTGGCACGGACTGACATCCTGGTGAGCTCAGTATTTTCAATTATGATACTGCTGCAAATCTTGCAGTATTTAATAGATTTCCTAATGCTCCAGCTGTTGCATTCATGGGATAAGGTGAGACTTTCAGCTTTTGGTGCAGAAACATGGCCCAGGTATGTTGTCACTCATCTGCCTACAGATGGGACAAAGAACCTGTGGTGCTTCTTAATGCCAGGTTTTAGAGCAACTGAGTTGAAATATCAATAGGACTGCCATCCCTGCTCGTTGCTCCGTTTGCTGTCTTCATTTCATAGTCTCTTGAATGGGTGTTGACTTTGGGGGATTGCCCAGTGTGATGGCTCGCTTTACTTGTCCTGAATCCATAGCAGCTGTTGGCAGTGAGCAGACTAATTTCCCGAATGCTCATCTGTCTGTGGGTCCAGAAACATACACAATCTGCCCCAGTTATCACCGTCCTCTGTCTTATCAAGACCCTTAGACATCAGCTAATTTCCTGCATCCATGGTGTTGTTGCAGTACCAGGAGAGGAGCTTGGAACTGAACTTGAACCTGGTTCCTAGTGGTATTGCTTTTACAGCCAGTGGTAGTGCTTATAAAAGCCCCAGACCTCCCCCTGCCATTTCCGGTCCTCTGAGGACTGGATAATCAAGTGCTGAGTTTGACACTTTCCTGAAGTGGGTGGTAATCCAAGTGAGATTTTGCATGAGGCAGATAATAGGTTTGAGGGGTTGTTTCCTAACTAATCTGCCTCACTTACAGGAAACCCTTGTGATCCCTGAGCTGAAACATGGGCTATGAGCAGCCCCATGCCTTTCTCAGCTTTCGTATCGGCACTTGTGGCGAAACACACGAAACTGGTCCCAGCCAGGAAAAGTCTGTCTGAAACAAAATGAGACAACTTTTCAGATCGCGTATGAATTAGGATCATGTGAAAGGGGGCAGTGTAGTAACAGGGTAGAACGACTTGTCAGCTCTGCAATTAACATCAATACATGCTATTCAGCTCTCTTTAGAGACATACAAACACACTTCAAACAGCCATCTCATTAGGAAAATCATGACTCCTATACATACAGCATAAAGATTGCAGGCTGTTGAATGCCACTTACAATTATTTTTAGTTTACAAAAACAAAAGTCTTAATTATGTTTTCAATGACAACAGCATTGTTAGCAGCCAGATGTTTTTCACTCAAAAATAAATAAATAAATAAATAAATAAATAAATAAATAAATAAGAGGTGGGGGAGGGAAGGGAAAGATTGAAGATTGTTTGGGAGGCATCTCTGAAACAAAGGTCAGTGGAGTTGGCATGAAACTGTCAGGCTCTCTACAGGTCAGGGTGACATTATGAAGCCTTTGAAGAACTCTGCAAACTCCTTATCCCGACCACGTGCTGTCCATAGCTGTTTCTCAGCCTTACTTGGAATAACAGTCACAGAGTCATCTGAAAGAGAAAAATCTTTTGCAGTCTCCCAGGGTACATCCACAGCAGCCAAATAACTCAGAGCCATGACACAGGTCTGATGACTTTCACGCACTCAGTAGCATACAGCCATGGTGGTACACTGTTGTTGGATCATCCAGATAAACACTGCTCTGCTGAACAACATCAGGCTGCAGTTCAGGTCCAGGAGCCACTCCCAGTGCCCCATATAGTCACATTGTGTTGAGATGGGCAACGATTTAACTACCGTGAGCTGAGCTATGCCACTGCCCCAGGGCAAGGAACTGGCACTGTGCACATTTTACTTATAAGAAGACAGGGAGTGTCTTACAGCACTGGGAAAGATAAAGCAGTTCATCAGTTATGTGCATTAAACCAGAGAAGACTTTTCAGATGGATTAAGCTCTTTACTCTTTACTTCCATTATTCCTATAGCAGCCAGCACTATGGTATCTTGCTCTGGCACTGAACTGCTACGCACTATTCTGGGCCTCAGGGAAAAAGTCTTGAGCAGGTGTCTGTAGCGTTTCTGATTATCAGGAAATCCTAGAAAATGTCCACTGCACACACAGGAGATGCTGAGGTGATTGTGACTGTGCCTCCACATACAGGACTATTTTCACCTGGCTTTTCCAAATCTACCAATACTGATAAGAGGATGACAGTGTCCAGAGCTACTTCCCTCTGCAGATCTGTCAGCTGAGATGCCAGAATGTGGCTTATGAACCCCAAGGAGTGCCCTATGCTGACAGGATGCTGGTGCTAAGAAGATAGCTCACAGGGCTGATTTGCTGTAGAGGAGCTCTGCAGAAGAGAACTTGGGTGTCCCAGTGGACAACAGGGTGATCATGAGTCAATAGTGTGCCCTTGTGGCCAAGAAGGCCAATAGTATCTTGGGGTGCATTAAAAAGAGTGTGGCCAGCAGGTCGAAGTAAGTGATCCTTCCCCTCTACTCTGCCCTGGTGATGCCATACCTGGAGTGCTGTGTCCAGTTCTGGGCTCCTCAGTTCAAGAAAAACAGTGAACTTCTGAAGAGAGCCCAGCAGAGGGTCACAGAAATGATGAGGGGCCTGGAGCATCTCCTATATAAGGAAAGGCTGAGAGAACTGGGGCTGTTCAGCCTGGAGAAGAGAAGGCTGAGAAAGGGTCCCATAACAGTTTGTAAATATCTAAAGAGTGGGAGTCAACTCAATGAAGGTGGACTCTTGGACTCTTTTTGGTGCTAAGCAATGATAGAACAAGGGTCAGTGGGCACAAACTGCACACAGGAAGATCCATACTTACAGAAGGAAGAACTTCTTTACTGTGAGGGTGACAGAGCCCTGAGACAGGCTGCCTAGAGAGGCTGTGGAGTCTCCTTCTCTGGAGATATTCACAACCTCTCCGGATGCCTACCTGTGTGACTTGCTGGAGGGGCCTGCTTTAGCAGAGGACTAGATGGACCAGATGATTCCCAGGGTTCCCTTCCAACCCCTACGGTTCTGTGATTCTGTGAATGCAGCCTGTGCTTCACCCCCCCATCTGATTTATCTCTGCTGGCAGAGCGGTCACAGTTGCCACGTTTTAGGAGCAGATATGCTGATTAACAGAGTAGGCAAGAAGCCAAGGACAGTCCCCTGCTGCCCCTTCCCATCCCAGCTGCTTTTGATCTCTTGGAAGATTAGGGACAGTCGCACCCTCCAGCTGTGCCCTCCAGCTGTGCTCTGGGAGCCAGCACTGTCTGCTGCCTTGCTGCAAGGAGTTCCCCAGGGCAGGAGCACAGTGCTGAGTGGAGGTCATTGTGTGCCCCAAGCAGGGGTCTGTTGCCCACACTGGGCCCAATTGCACACTGCTGAGGGAACGTGAGGCAGAAACCAGATCTCATACTGCAAGTGGATGAAGATCAGAGAATTTCCAGGGAAAGGCAGGAAAGACTGATAGCCAAGTAGCCAGCTAGAGCAGACATGGACATGGGTTGAGGTGCTGGGGAAGGGATGAGGTTTGCTCCCGCACTGAGCCGCCTTCTGCTAGCTTTGATTTTCAGTAGTTTCAGGCCATAACACGCAGGCTGGCTTCACAGCAGTGCCCAGATGTCCGAACATCGAATCACTATGAAGTGGTGCCAGCCATAAAAAACCCCCATGGTCATCTCAGTCCTCAGGACAACATTTTTGCGAGGCTACGCAGCACGAAGTGTTTGCTGTACTGAAGAAGAACAAGGAAGAGAAATAGGACTGGGCAAATCCAAGGGGAAAGAAAAAGCACATTGAGAAGGTAGAGCATGTCAGCTATGTGCACTGACTTTGTTCCCTCTCAGTGTTTTGGTTCAGAAGCACTTGTGAGCAGTTTTCTTGTCTCCACTGGCTTCTTCTTGGCCAAAACTCTTTAAACTAAGGCTGTGAAGAGTGATCTTGTTTTGTTTCATTTTTGTAAGCTCATTGTACAATGTACAGCCATTTCTTGCTTGTCCTTAACAGCACTTTCGATTTGAAGGTTTATCTCCTTACCATTTCTGCACAAGAAGTGGAGCTCTCCCATTCTTCTCACTTAAGCCGTCTCCTAGCCCTAGCGTGTTAGACCATTTCCCAAATTTCTTCTATTTTGACAGTATTTTTCTAATGTGAAAATTGTAAGTACAGCAAGAGCATCCCTTTCTGCTTCATGCTATGATGTCTTAATGCTAAGCCTCCTTTTTCATGCTGCTCTATCAAAATATTTACAACCCATCCTTTGCCATCATCAGACTGCATGCTTTTAAATTCAACTTCAAAATTAAGGGCAGGGAAAATTATGATCATTTCCACATTAGTCACTGCATCCAGTTTCTTTGGAGTGATGAGTGAATCAACTCCCATTCTGACTTACTGTAGGGGTAAATATGTGTAATTTGAGCAAATTTGGGTTGCTTGATATAATTGTTTGCTGCTGTGCTACAGTGCAAAATGCGGGGATCTGTGAGGAAGTGCTTGCATCAGGCACAAGCTTCTTGCCTTTGGTCCCTGCCAGTTTCTATTTTGCAATGCCAAGTTTGATGACAGCCTGCCTTAGGATGCAAATGGGCTTAGGAAAAAGACCCGTCAGGCAGTTTCCAGTGCACCGTCTCTGCATCACGTATGCTGGGAGAGCTGCGTGCTGCAGACCAGGTTTGCCTTGCTCTTCCCTGTGCTGTTTGCTGAGGTGTGGCTGAGTGAGTGAGGTCAGCAGCAAATGCCACATTCACTTCTGTGGAGGAAGGGATCCTCTCCTGCATGCAGGGCAGCTGCATGTGTGCTGGCTGCTCTTGATGCAGCTGTGTCTGTGTGGCATAGTGGCACCCCCGAGATGGGTGTTTCCACCATTGTTATGCCAAGTCTGTTCAGGGTAGGCCTAGGAATGCAAAAATACTGAGTCTTGGCATACCTTAGAGCTTGTATGGCAACATGAGATAAGCTTGCTGGAGAAGATGGGCCAAAAATGAAAACAAATTTCCCTGGGTGTTGCTACGCTGTCAGGTTGGTTCACTCCCTGTTCTGCCCTGGGGCAATGCTCCACTCCTCACCCATGCTGTAGGCAGGAAGGAGCCAAGTGTTTCTCTTGGCAGGCAAGTCTGGGTTGTGCAGGACCCCACAGTGAGAGCAGTGGTGAACTAGAACTCATCATTAGGTTATCCAGAGAGGTGATGGGTGCCCCATCCCTGGAGACATTCAAGGTCAGGCTGTATGGGACTCTGAGCACCTGAGCTGCAGGTGTTCCTGTTCATTGCAGGGGATTTGGACCAGATGACTTTTAAAGGTCCCTTCCAACTCAAATGATTCTCTGATTCTATGATTTGGCTGTGGCAGAGGGACTGGTTTTGGCATGGGGAGTTGGCTAGGACTGAACCTCCTGCTGGTCACAAAGGCTTCTGTGCAAGGCCGGTGCATACAGCAGCACCTCTGGGGACATTAAACATTGAGCATGACTTTGTGATTTGCTGAAGCAACTGGTTCCTTGTGCAGCCACCAACAAAGAAGCTGTGAATTCTGCCCTGCCTGCTCATCTGCTTTCCCATAGGAAGCATATTTCAGGAGATATGGGTGCAGTCAAACAAAGCAGATGATTTTACATTTGTGTTTCAGGTAGACCAAGAGGCTGAAATCATGCCAAAGTGTCAGTCCTGTCTTTTGTGCGAGACTGCAAAAGAGATGGACTTTAAGGCATAGCTTTCATATCTGAGGGCTTTTCTAATGACTTCTTAACTAATTGACTTGACTTTGGCAGGGAGACAGCCAGAGGCTGAAAAAGGATTAAAACTGTTAGAAACGAACAGCTTTGAAGTGGCTGAAACCCTATTAAAATTTGGATGACAGATTTCTTTGAAATAGTATTTCTTAACCACTACAACCTGGTACAGTGAGCTCTTCTGCAAAACTTGAAGGGGGAAAGGGAAAGTATGTGCAGTGGAATGGATTCAGCTTGCTGCTGCCATTCAGTAATTTGAAAACTGTAGGATACATTGTGTAACTCATGTAAACTGCCCATTTTATTTCTAAGAGTGAATATTTTGTGTTAGGAGAATATTTTCCTCTTATCATTCAGATCCAACATAGCAAGCACCACGATGAAGCTAAATAGTGTATCTTTTTCAGTGGCCAAATGAATCTTGCTCTGAGAAACAATCTGCCACAGAAATTACCCCAATTAGGGCTTTCTGCAGGGAGCACACGGAGATCCATTTCTGTGAGGCTGAAAGTGAGATTGTATTGGATGATAATCATTTAAATGGAGGTGATGGATTTTTTCCAAAAGAACTTTTTTAACTTAGGATGTGCTCATTTTTTCAGATGTAAAACATCATATGGAAGCGTGATCATTTCTGCTGAATTTCTGTCAATCACCCCCTTTCCCCCATGCTCCAGTGGGACCTCTCCTGTCTGATAGGCTTCAAAACTTTCCAGCCAGACAGATTTTCTCAAAAACCTTGAAGACTTTCTGCTGGCTTACCTGCCAGCAGCTTAGAAATCTGCCTGAAACACAGCATCAGAGTGGGAAGTGCAGAAGCTTTTGGGGTCTGTAGCTGCAGAACTACCTTACTAGATACAAGGAGGAAGGATGTAAGGAAGAAGTTTTTTACGATAAGGGTGGTGAGGCATTGGCACAGGTTGACAGAGATGGGTGTTGGATGCCCCATCCCTGGAGACATTCAAGATCAGGCTGGACAGGGCTCTGAGCACCTTAATCTAACTCTAGGTGTCCCTGCTCATTGCAGGGGGTTGGACTAGATGGCCATTAAGGGTCCTTTCCAACTCAAGCAATTCTATGATACCCCATCCCAAGGAGATGCCCCTCATGGCTTCCAGCCTCACAGCCAGCTGGCTCCTCATCTTTGCAGAGAGAGCCTTCCTGTCAGACCCAGCCCTCCACCCCAGTCTCCACCGGCTTGAAGCTTTCTGCTTGGTTTGAGTCCTCCACCCCATTCATGGTCCAGGAGTCCTGTGTTCATGGTGCTGGTGAGGTTTCCACCATGGTGCTGCCAGGGAGCTGTGACTTCCTGGGGTCCAAGCAGCTAGCTCGGCTGATTAGGGAAATCTGGAAAACACATTGTGACCTAAGGATGAAATAATTTTGGATTTTAGTCCCTTGAAAATGTCTATTACATGTCTTTTGTCCCAAATTAAAATTAAAAAATAAAACGAAGCCTTTGGACATCAGAAAGTGATCCAGAATATGTCTGGTTTCTCAGTCTGATCTGCTTTTAGCTCTGTGTTCAGCAAGCATGTGCATTGAGTTTGTGAGTGGTTCTGCTGAGACAGGTCAGGGTATCCACCATGTTAACACCAGGCTCATGCTACATGCTGCCCTGAAACTGTGCCTGTGGGAGTAAAGTGTGTTTCTACAGATCATCGAGTGGGTCAGAGTTTCCTCAGGGGCATTTCAAACAAAAGCTTGATGGCTAATGAAAGGCAAATTGTAGCAGTCTAATTTACATTGGCACTCAGCTGCAAACCTATGACACCAAGTTCAAGGAGATCATGACTGGAACTACTTTTAATCAATCCTAATTCCTCTGGTGTGGATCTGTGAGATGAACAATTTAATTCAGGACAAATGAGCTTTATGGCAACCATGTAATGAGAACAGACATTATATAGCTATTATGTAGCTATTCTCTATAAAGCTGTTTAGCTGTTCATGTAAAAGCATTCTCATACCTACATAATGCACTAGACTCTTGTGTACAATCATAATTTCAGTCTACCAGAAAATGACAGCGTTATGGTCTGTGCTTTGTGTGTGTGTGTGTACCTTGTTATAACATCTGCGTATTTTGCCATTTATGTCATTCTTCATCAAAGTCATAGATTAAAACCTCTTCTTATTCTAGTGCAGAAGTAGAAATTGCTCCCATAAATAACATTGTTCTTGTGGTTTCTAATCTTCTTTCACAACTCAGTGTGCTGTCAGTGTGAAAGAAGCTCGTGCAGAACTATGGAAGCCTCCTTAGGTAAGAATCTACTATTGCTACTTAGATAGGTGGAAGAAAGGAGGGAGGGAGGAAGGGAGAGAGGGAGATAAGCTTGAAAAAAGCAGTATAGTATGAAATTTTTGGCTGAAACTCAAAAATACCAAGATGGTAGATGGGAAACTCTTACATTTCCCTGCTGTTTGCATATGTGGGTGGGATTGGTGCTGACCAAGTTGCTTCCTGCAGTTCCCCTGCCATTAACTAACTCAGCAGGATAGAAGGGGTTAATGTAGCTTTGCTGGCAGTATCCTGCACTGATTTCTAATCGTGCTCTGTATCATCATGGTAGTAAATTTTCTCTTATGTTCCTCTTGGCTTTAGTCATAGTGCTATGAGAAGAGTCCTCCTGAACACTGGCAAAGCCATTCCTGAGTGGATCAGAACCCTCTAGTGCAAAAGCAGAGCTGCTGCCTTCTGCAATGTGGGCAAGGCAATATTCAGTTCAAACAGACAAGGAAAACAAAGGGCTGCTGCAGACCTATTCTTGTAAACCATTTCTCATGAAGAGACTCCATGCTGAAGCGTGCAGAATGTTTGTGCTAGTAAGGGCTCCTGGCAGATTTGGCAGTGTTCTACAGGCTCCTGGTAATTACAGACACATCATTCAGTGTTCAGAACATCGCGTTAGCCCTCAGCTGTAGGAGTCTCCTTGATTTCAGGAAGTAAAACCCCATGAAAATGACTTTCAGGGTGTGTTCCAAGCATAAGGAGGGGTCCACGCTTTTCTGTGATTAATTGCCTGTTTACAGTTTTACTGAACAAAACCTGGCTTAACTTTGTGACATGAAATATGTCTAGTGAAGAGAAGCATCAAATTAATACCGCCCAATTAAAACTTTAAAAGCAATAATCTTCAGTTAACAAACACCAGATGCTCTTGTCAGGGTTATCTCACTGCTGTTATATTAATCACTTTTAAGCTCTGTTCATTTGAGCACTTACTTGGTACAGACTACTATTGCAAGATCATCTTTTTGAATATTATGCCAAAAATTATCACTTCCCTGATCCTGCAACTGTTAAGACATCAGATTAAAAAAGTGGGAGTAACTGGGAAGCAAAGCATTCTTGGTTATTTTTTAAATACAAAATGACCACTCAACCTATTAAACAGGTTGAATAAGAGACTTTTTTATTGCTTTAAAAAAATCACTCCATAGCATGTTACTGCTTTTCAGGGAAAATTAAGTTATTAATATGTTAAAGCAGCATGTGTGCAACAAGTGTAAAACTGATCTGCCAACAGAGAGGTGGAGGAATTTTCCACTAAGAAGTGTAGACCATAGCCAAGAGGAATAAACTAAGAAACAACATGAGTCAGAGATAGACTGTAGTCTTTTCCGCATCCTGGACATATGTGGGTTGAGTGTTGCTGCTTTACACTCCAGGACCTCCCAGTCCCTGAGCTCAAATTGAGTATTAGGAAAAATTTCTTCTCAGAAGGTGTGGTGAGGCAATAGCCAGGGAGATGGTGGAGTCACAATCCCTGGAAGTGAAGGAAACATGTAGATGTGTCACTGAAGGACGTGGTTAGTGAGCACGGTGATGATGCCTTGATGGTTGGACGAGGTGATCTTAGAGATCTCCAACCCTAATGATTCTATGATTCTAAAGGTTCTGCCAGACAACGAGGCTTGTTTGTTAAGATCTGGACTCATCCAACCTGACATAAAGTTCCAAAGGAGCAGTGTTGTCACCTTGTCATAATACCTGAGTTGCTTTCTGAAAATGCCTCATCTCCAGCTGTAGGAGAGACCAAAGAGACTCTGCTTCTCACTGGACAGTGCTGGTAGGGTAATGGATCAAGCCAGAGAGGAGAGGAACCTTTAAAACAATATATTATGTATATGGATGTGAATGCCTTCAAAACCACAACTTGGGAGGGATAATCCTCGTGAAAACAGAAGGGGCTTGAAAGGACAAAATTCTCTGGGAAGCAGGAAATTATGTGGAAAAAATGAAGATTCAAGCCTGAGTAAGGATGAGTAATTTTTTCTGGAGTGCCATTAAGAAGTGAAATCTGTGGGATTTCTGTGGTCAGAGAAGACACATTCTTGTTATTCCTTATCTTCTGCCATGACAGCTCGACTGCACAAATTCAGAGCGGGTCTCTGTGTGTAATGCCTCCTCATGCTTTTAGTTTGGGCTCCATGCCATTTCTAACAGTTTCACTTGACCACCCATCAGCCTGAAATCTTCTTCGGAGATGATAAATAACAGATTATCTCACCTTCTCAGGAAATTGTTGTAAGAACAACCGAAAAAAAAAAAAAAAAAAAAAAAAAAAAGCTACATCAGCAACAGTCATGATTTAAAAACATAAAATAGTGAAAAACAACTCCAGTGAAGTGGGTTGTTTTTCCTGTGTATTGTCTCAGTTCCTGCCGGGTGACCCTGCCCCATTGCACCATTTCATATCCCCTTTATCCTGCTTTGCTCTGTTCCCTGCTGCCCCACCTTGCTGAAATCCATACCCACCCAGTGGGGGAACAACAGCAAGTTTAGATAGGGTCAGGACAGAGATTTTTCAGCTGCAGTGGTCAGGCAGTCACTTCTGTGAGAAATGCAACACACTCTGTGTCATGTCCCTGAAAATGGAATTGTGTGTTCCCAGCTCCAAAGGGTTTTGTGAAGAAACTCCACATTACGTGTCCTGGTGAGAGACACAGAAAGGTGGAAAACACAGGCAACAAATGAAAAAAGGTAATGCAAATGGAAAGAGAGCATCTTCCCATTTTGTGCAGCACTTTCAGATTACGTGTGCTGTTTTCCTCACCTCTCTCTCTCTCTCTAATTCCTTTGACCCGCACAGTATATAGAGCACTATTTTACCTGTAAGGATATGTGCATATGTGCCCTACAAGGGGAAGGTGTCAAGTTGCTTTTCATTATTTTGCATTTTTAAATCATGACTGTTCTTGATGCAGCAGTGTGTTTTGGGGCATGCATGCCATAATCAATTCTTTTCCCAACGTCCAAAATGCCATTCTCTCAAGTGGACATTTTTCTCAAGGAGAAAAGTATGTTAGCCTTTTGTATTAGTATTAGTATTTGTATTGCAGTATGTATTTGTATTAGCAGTCCCCAAAGGATGAGGACATCTTTCCAGGAGGCTAAAAGTACCTTGGATAACTCTTATTCTTGCATTAAGAGGTAACCACAATGCCTTACTCAAAGGACTTAGCATTTTGAACAGCTGTCTGAATTTCGTAATTGCTTTCTGACTTTGGCAGAAATGCAGGTGCTGGAAATTTTGGTGATCTTACAGAGTAAGTTGAGAGCAAAACCTGATACAGAATCCTAGACCAAAATCAGAACCCTGGAGCTGCTGAGTGGTTGCTGAACAGGGATGGGATTTCATAGTGGGCACCCAGCTTGCCCTCGTCCCAGTCCTTCCCCACTCTTGTGTATTTTGTGCTTGTGTTAAAGTACTTTTCTTGTACAAGCAGCTTATGATAGTTTAACTTATTGCATTATTAATTCATTGTAGCCTGTCATTTTAAATGGCTGGTGGACTGCTTTGAGTTCATAGCGAAGAATGTTGGTCTTTACTCTAAATACTACTTATTCAAAGATTCATGGAAAAATATTGTTCCTGTTATTCCCTCCCCTCTCTCTTTTTTAATATTTGTAATTGTTTTGATTTAACTGATTTTTTTAATAACCCATGGCAGCGGTAGAAAGCACTTCTGCACGCATTATGGCACAGATAGAAATACATTCTTTTTCTCACTGAACTCATGCCAGTTTTAATGGAATTCATACATATGGAGACAAGGGCTTGGCAGAGGTGTGTGCAAGAGCTTTGTTGAATCTGTGGGAGTGTTTGTGTATGTAGTTGTGTGCAGAAAAAGAGAGAGGATGTTGAAACCTGGCAACTGTATCATCTGACAGCTCTGTAGTGACACATATAGTCCTGATTTAAGAATTTGATATAAAAAGCTCCGTGGAATCCTGGTTTGGGATCCTGTGGGATCTCCAAATAAGTACCATGCAGTTTTCTATTTTCTGTCTTTTCTAATAAGCTGTAACATGCCAAAGATAGTGTTACCTGTGCTGTTGGTTTTCATATTAATTTTGAAATGAATGTAGTGTTCATACAAATTATGAAATTGACAGCCCTGAAGCTTAGGTCTTCTGTTTTTTTGGTGCAGTAGCACTGGATGTGACAGCACATACTGCCTTCTTTGCCTAAATATTGTAAGCTTATCTGGAGAAGCCACCTTTAAGTTGCTGTCATGAGCCATGAGTTAATTGACAGTATTGGAAGTCCTTCATGTATCTCACACAGCACCTGTATGGCCTGTTCCTTTGCTTTGCTCACATGTTTGCTGTGCTTGAGGTGGACAAAGGCTGGTTATACCTTGTGAAACAGCTCTTGTAGGCTTCCTACAGGTGGAAGCAGACAGCTACTCTTTGAATATTTAGAAATATTTCCCTTACAACTTTGCAGGCTAGGAATACAGATTTTTTTTTTTTTTTTTTTTTTTTTTTTTCAAAATAAAGATTAAGAAGATTCAGCAGGTGAAGAAGCTGAGACCTTTGTCATGTTCCTATGATTCCCATGGCTAACACAGCATTGGTTGTCATATTCTGTTTGCTCTTCTCTTCAGAGTCCTACCAGGACAGAATTGCTAGGCATTATCTTGCCCAGGGAGGTGCTGCACTCTCTGTGCCTGGAAGTGTTCCAAGAACCATGTGGCACTTTGGAACATGGTCAGTGGGCATGGTGGGATGGGTTGGTGGTTGAACTAGGTGATCCTAGGTGGTCTTTTCTACTGTTTATGATTCTATGATTCTATGATTCTATTCTGTTGTTATGAAGGCCTATTGGAAAGTCTTGTTTTGAGAACCTATTTGGTGTAAAAGAGAGAAAGTACTTCATAGACTTAATTGCTCTGTGAAAACCAAGGTATAGCCAATTCCAGAGCACGTATTCTACCTCAGTACCTTCTGTTTGTTTTACAACATCCTTGCTATTTGGGAAGAAATTGAGTCTCTTGATTGACACAGAAATGAGAATAGATCTATGTACTTGTAGATACTCATTTATCATTTTTTCTCTGTTTGCTGTAACACTGCTGAGCATGAGTATTGCAGGAACATGTGTTTCAGCAGTGCCCTAGAAATCTAAAGCGTGTCTCACTAATCAAAGAGCAACAGAAAAATGGCAGGCAATATGATAAGCCGGAGCCTCAGCAAGAATGTGAAGAGTATGAAAAAGAAGTCAGCTGCTAAGCTATCCTGAACCCAAATGTAAATTTGTTTTTTCTTTTTAGAGATAGTGTTTCCATTGGTTAAATGCTTTGGGCTATTACAACAGGACTTATTCAGCCCTAAGCAATAAGACAACATTAAGAAGACAAGCGAAACTAGTGAGAGACCCAACCACAGTTAGACTTCTGAAGGACAATGAAAATGCACTCCTTCTGGATAGGCATTGCAGAAGAAATTTCCAATATGATACCAGCAGATTAAAAACTTTTGGGATGATAACAACAGTGAGAATGAGTAGTGCGTGTGATCTGCTTTCCTGCTTCTGACAACAGCTGGCACCACTGGGTTTTGAGCAGGGCACAAATCGTGAGACTGTGTGTGTTTTCATATGGTAGCAACAGCAAAGTCAGTGTCGAATCCACATTCTGACATTAGTTTGTCTGGTTTTAATCTTGAAGTTGTACCCACTATTTTACTTCTCGTAGCGCCTATTTATTTTCTTTCTTCCCAAACCAGAAAGCCTTCCTATTCTGCAGTTGTAAAAAATCATATTGACTGCATAAAGTAAAGGAAAGCCTCTCATAATAAAAATATATATATATATACACATTTTATGGAGAAATAAAATTCACACATGAAACCAATTTAAGCAGCAGAATGCTGTGTTGTGACTGTACCTCCAGTATTGCTGGTCCATGTATCTGTAAGTAACAGATTCCTTTTATTTCCCATTATAACCATAATTGTTCTGATCAGCAGAACAACTTTAACTTAAAACCAGAAAGATAAAAGGTAAAAATAAACCTTTTAATTGTGCACATAGTGAGTTATTCAAAAGACCTTTTAAAATAACTTTATATCCTGCTGTATAGCAAGAATAACAGTAAAATTGTTCATACACTTATATATACCTTTTTATAATTTCCTTTTCCCCTTTAAGTATCTTGAAAGCACAAGGCTGCTTCCTGCTCACATTTTGTTTTTCATTTGCTAAGATTGTGTTTCATTTTCTTCCTTCTCTTGGTAATGTAGTTTCTGAAGGTCAGTGCTGTTTCCACATGCTTCTAAACTTGTAATTGACTTTTCAGACAAATGGATCCAAAGGCATCTAGAAGCAAAAACTAAGGTTGAGTGTGCATTATATCAAAGAATAATCCTTGAGAAGAGTAGCCAGAGTGGGAAATATGGGTCTGTTCTGGCTCTGGCCAGATGTTATCTGTTCCCTTCATTTATTTTTCCCTTCCCACACGTATCTCCTTGATATTATACCTAATTATTCTATAGATGTGAGGGGTGAGCAGGAGGCTGCTATCTTCGGAAACCTTGCAACCTTCCTAAGAGAAGCTGTGAATGCCCCATTCCTGGAAGTGTCCACGGCCAGGCTTCATGGAGCTTTGGGTAGCCTGCTCTAGTGAGAGGTGACCTTGCCTATGGCAGAGGTTTGGAAATAGATGGGCTTTAATGCTCTGTCCATCCCAAACCACCCTGTGATTCTATGAAAATCAGAGTTCACAGCAACAGTATTGCTGTCCCAGCAGAAAGTGGCTATATCAACTTGCTCCTTTTAAGTTCTCATTTTTCTTTACCATTTTAAGAGCTAGAAGCTGTTTTCTTCCTTCCTTGCTCTTAGCTTGGTTTTGTGAGAATGTTAGGATTTTAGAGGGAGTTTTCATGGCATTATAGCAGCACGGCATGATCACATTGCTGCACAATAGCATCAGGATCATTGTCTATCCATCTTGGATAATGTGAAACCAGTTTTTGAAAGGAGGATCACTATATCAAAATGATGGGAGGTTGTCTTGGATTGCAGCATGTTTCCCCAGAGGCAGGCGTGCATCCAATCTGTTGCTGCAGTCTTCTATCAACTGACAGCAGTGCTTTGTTGCACTGCACTATTAAACTTCTCCTGGCAGTGGACACGGATAGCTGCAGATTTCCCTTGAAGTCCTTCCAAGCCCCCTTTGGAGCAGGCACTGGGAAGGCAGGCTTGTGAACAACATGTGCTGGGAGTCTCTGGATTCCTTGGAAACAGAGTAAGCTTGGGGCATTCCTCCCAGATTTATTAAGTTTTTCTACAACTTCACATTTCTGTAGCAGCTTGGCCCTTGTGGATTTCATACTGTTATCTTTATTGACTATGGAGAACCTTTCTAGTTTTGTGGTTAACATTAGTAACAGAACATAAAAATATCTGCTTCATGTTTGTGGTCTATGAGTAAATCAAGACAGCACCCACAGACACCCGCCCTCCTGTATCAGCACGTTTGGCTGTTGGGGGCTCTCACCTCTCTCCCCACCTAGCCCCAACATCTTGCTGCAGACAGATGCTTCAGTGCATGCCCCACTCCAGGCCCACAGACCTTAAACATACTGTGAACTGGGAATGCTGTGAGACACATTTTCATCAGAAGCAATCAGTTTATCAGGGAATGTATCTGGCCAAATCCTTGGAGTCCAGATGATAAGAAAGTGCATAGAAATATCTCACCTCCGCATTTTCCACATCCCTGTGTTTCCCACAGCAACCCTTTTATCAGTTGATGTTCACATGAATGGTATAGGAATTACAAAGAGTGCTCTTTAGTTAGTAAAAACCTCAGTCTTGAAATTGTTCAGCATAACTCAGATTTATGAAAATTACAATTATAGCATTACATTCTGCCATTATAGTCCTATAGTAACTCTTCAGGAAAAAAAAAGAATTCTGGTCAACCTATATGAAACTGATGCAAAACTGTTCATCTCGTCATTTCAAAAGTAGCAGTCTGTGCATGTATCCCATCCTGAAGAATCTCTGATTTCTGTCATAGTTTCTCCCCATATTGATGAACCTTAATAGCACTGCTCTTTTTTTTCGAATAGAGAAACGAAATTCCAACTTGGGATATTCTGTGGTTCTATGATTCTTTGCAAGAAGCTCAGGGCAAGTTGGTATTGAGTCATATATATCATGTATATGCTAAAACCACATTTGAATCTGTCTTGTACTCCAGATTTTGTGAACCACTCTTCTCCCCAAAATGCAGTGTTTTCTTTTAATTGCTAACCAACAAGCTGAAAAGGGCAAAGGGTTCCTTGATGCCTGTGAGATAAATGAGAAGCAATGTGCTTCAAGGGAGGTCCAGCAGTGATTTACAGTGGACAGCAATTGTTAATAGGCCAACATTATCTCTCTACTTCTCCAATAAATGTGTCAGATTGGAATGCAAGTGTGCAGTCTCTGTGTCAGCTTTATGGCCTAAGAAACATAAGCTATTGAAAGCACAACTGATCTCTTGATCCACTTGTTTTGACTGTGTAACTTTCTTGATTGATCTTTTGATGACCCTGTGGAAGTTTGTTTTCTTCTGTGCCCTCTTCATCCTGATGTCCATTTATTGATGCTCACACAAGTGGGTTTGCACAGAGGGAAATATTCATAGAAGAGCCATAAACAGCTTTCACATCTGCAAGCAACTGTCAGGGATAACCACAGCTTGGATCTTTCCTCAAGTGGCTTGTGTTTGTGCAAATGCCACTGTGTGCTTAATTGAAATAAGAAATTCCTAGAACCGTTTATGAAAATTTTTGCCAAGCAGGCAGCATACATTATGCTGATAGCCAAACTCCTTGTTTTTCTATAATTCTCTTGAGAAGGGGGTGAGACCGTTTAAATATTTCAGCATTGTTCTCTTCCTCATGATCAGGTGGCCTGTGATGCTGTTTGCTGTAGTGTGGTATTGCTTTCAGATGGAGGATGTGAATTTGGTCTGTGTACCTAAGCCCTGGCAATGGCTGGGAATGATGAAGAGGTGATTCCTCCCATGTTTGGCTCTTCTCCCATTGGATTCTCAGCTGTGTAAGGTGAAGATAGGGCTTACTGAGCTAGACTTAGAAGGTGCAAAGGATGGGTACTTATCAGAGAACAACATTTTGCTAGAAGTTCTCCATTAATGTGAGAGCAGGGAGTGTAGCAGGAGAGGAGAACAAGAGCAGCAGAAGTTAGCCTATGCAAAGTGAACACTGAAGAAAAACTGGCCAGCAAATCAAAGTGCTGTGAAATATCAGCCATTACTGATATAAGGTTGTGGGCTGTTCCCAAGAACAATGCCACATTAGCTTTCTGGGCTGATTACTGCATGCTGCTGCCCTTTCTACCTGCCTGTCCAAGCTCCATCCAGATGTGCTCAGGAAGCCTGTCTTGGTGTAGGGGTTGGAAACCTGAAGCAAAACCCTGCTAAAACAACTATATGCGCAGCTCTATACTCTGGGAGCAGAGGGGAGGAAGGATGAAGCACACACAACAGATGGCAGATGCATTGCTTGGTGCATTGGAAAGAGTTCAGAGATTCTGCCAATGCAGTGGAACTGGAAGGGAGGGAATGCAGCAGAAGAGAAAGATGTCCAGTACTTTTGATGTTTGTCCTTCCAGTGCCAGTTATAGCTCCGTATTTGACTGTCTTTAGGGTTTTGATATTTTAGGAAAGAGAGGCTTTCCTGTGGAGGAGGAGAAGCAGATTAATTATCTGCTTTAACTGCAGCATTCATTAATCTTTAAAATGTTTTATAATTTATTATTTTTAGTCTATTAAAAAAAAGTGCCCACAGATATATTAGTGTAGTTGAGTTGATTGCAAATGGAGAACTAGCAGAAGAATACAGTGTTTAGTATCTCCTGTTTCCTGAATCACACTAATACTTGTGTCACTGGAAGTGAGGCTGGGAGAAGGGAAGGGAAAAAGATATTAAAACATTTTCAACTTTTTAGTGAGACAGGATTTTCTGATGGGGAAAATGCACGGGGTATGGAGGATGGAAATCAAGGTTCCTTTTTACACCCCTTACCTATTCACTACATTAAATTGTTTGTAAGAAGTTAGTTTTGACAGTACAGACCTTTTCTTATACTCTTTACTGCCGTGTCTCCCACTGCATTGCCACACTGTGAGCGTTGTGTTCCCTTGTAGCATTCTTGAGCATTCTTGTTGCTCTCATTTTGTCGTAGCCACAAAGGAGACCAGGTTTTCCCATCAGAAGAGAAACAGAGGGTCCCTGCCACACGTACCCCGGAACTCAGCTCCTTCATCAGGAGCAGCCATGTCCACGTGACAGATTGCCTGTGTAGGCACGATTCATTCAGAAAGAGCATTCCAAACCCAGTTTTTTAGAAAGTTCTCACTTCTATTCTTGCTGCAGATCAGCAATGGTTACTACTTGCAGCAGAGAAACTTGATTACACAGATCTCTTGGAAGAGGACTAATAATTGAGAAAGAGAGGGAGCCTCTCCTTTCTTCATGAGCAGGTTTCTCGGTTTCCGTGTGTGCCTGCTAGCACTGGAATGCCCTGAGGACAAGCAGTATTGAGGAGTTAATGTGGAGTTGTATGGATTTAATAACTGTTCTGTTTTCTAATGTGACAATGTAGAAAAAAAAACCCCAAAAAACAACACCACCTTAATGGAGATTATTGTCTTGGTTGTATAAATATGTAGTTAGCAACACTTAAAATGCACGTTATCAGCCTCTTTGGAATCATTGCATTCTCTCATGTAAATATGTATCTAGGGCATTTTTAAAATGCAGGTTTTTGCCCTGATTATGTAAATATGCTTGTACACTGAAAATGCCAATTTCTTCCTCACCCCCTACCCTTTGCTTTTTTCTTTTTTGAATACATAAGTGGATTTCATGCTTAAGAAAGTGAGGAAGTACTAGCACAGAATGACTAAGAATATTTAGGGCAGGCCTTACACAGTTATTCTTAAACAGCCTGTCATTCCACCTAATACAGTTATCTCCGTATTCCAGTCCTTGTTTTTTGCTGAGCAAATAGCCTGTTCATTAAGACTGTCAAAACTACTAGACTGGAAATTACTAGGCTGGCATTTTGGGCACAACCAGCACATGTTCTGTATTTCATGAACTGGAATACAAAGCTTTCTTTACCAAAATACAATGTTCTCCTAATGACAGGGCAGACAGGAACTATAAATTTCACTCCTTCACATCAGCGGAAAGCTTGGATTCCTTTGTCTTGTCTTGAGTCCTCTATGTCCCTGATCTTCAAGATTGTCCTGAGTCAGTTCACTCCCCTGATTAATCTTATTAGTCAAATTGCAAGAGTGGAAGGAACCAGTTTTGATGAGTGAGAGTAATTCAATTTTTCTAGCTTTAAAAAAGTATCTAAGATGTCCTCTGGAGATAATGGAGAAAGGCAAGTACCTCTGAAGACAGGTCCAGCCCATCCTAAAGGAGGTGGGAAGAGCCCTGCTGGGGAGATCTCTCTTGTCTATGGAAAGAACTTAGACCTAACTTTTTGGTAGGTAAAATGCTTCTGCTCACTCAGTTTTACAGCACCCAAACCCAGTTTAAGAGAGAGAACTCTTCATGGCTGTTACTTAGGAAGATACCCGAAGGTCCCAGTCTTTTGGCAGACCAGACTTGGAAGGACTCTATGTTGCAGAGTTTTCTCTGGTGTATGATGCCCACATACACTTGGGTTTCCATCCTACCCTTCAGTGAGAGAGATTTCCGAACAGCTCATCAGCTCTGTTTTGATGCTAACCAGATGATCCTCGAAGAAAAAAAAAATTACTCTCTGCTCTCATTTGTCCTGTAGCCTGCTTTGTGCTCCTGCATACTTCTTCAATTGTACTTGGCCTGGTTGTTTTTGTGATGTCTCCCTTTTGAATGTACTGACTGGAGAGGGAGGAGAGAAATTTATGGAGAGAAGAGAAAAAGCAGAATACAGAAGAAAATGTTTATACATAAAACATGCAACAACTATAAATTCTAGTTTGTGCGGTTTTTTGTTTTTGGTGCTTTTTTTTTTTTTTTTTTTTTTTTTTAAAGAAAACCTGCAATAATATGTTATTTAGAGGCGGGCTTTTTGCTGGCATGTTTATTCACTGGGGTTTTCCATCATCATTTCCATGTGATGCATATGGATCGCTCACAGTTTTGTGGGTTTCTGTCCGAGCCTTGAATAGCAAATGTTTAATATAGGGAACTCCCCTCCTCTTCCCTCCTCTCCTCTTCCTTGTAGCATGGAGTGAATTACCATAGAAGAGATACAAAAATTTGCTTATGTGGTGAAGGGAGAAGAGGGACAACAATTGCCTGCACTTCAAGCTCTGCAGGCAGCTCTTAAATTGTCATAGCTTCAGTGTCTTAGGAAGAGAAAGCGCTAACAATATGCAGTGGCTAAGGATCTAACCCCAGATTTTGGCTTCTTCTGTTGAAGGCCTGCTGGGAAGCCCAAATTAACAGCCAAATGAAGAGCAATGGCACAAAGCCTTTTCTTTTTTTTTCTTTGGCCATTTTTAACTGAAGAGCATTGAATGTTCCCTCATTGTGGAACATCTAATTTTTCATCACAGCTGTTGCCACTAAATCAAGGTTTTATGCAAAATGGACGTACCTCATTCTGGGTGGGAAGTATTTTAACTACACACACAGGCAAGATTTTGTTAAAGATAAAAGAATGATGGCTAAAAAGAATGATGGGTAATGAAGACTCTGCCTTTTAATTTGTGTTGTTTCTGATACGATGTAGACTGGCAACTGCTTCCACAAAGTTATGAGCATTGTTTTTCATAAATGAATGCATATTTGAAAAACCCTAGAAAGAAGAAACCAGTTGGCTGACAGATGATGCTTTCTGTTGGCTTTGGTCGGCTTTGGATAAAGTTAGAAGAATATTTGTCAAGTGAAAACATTCAGGATAATGACTTCCTTGCTTTGAAGAACAAAAACTGAGGTTTCCATGGGAGCATGGACTGTTCCATTTAAGTATCAGCTCTACTAATGCCCTTGGAAATACGCCCTTCATTCGGTACACATCTTTGCTTTAATGCACTGATGGTCTTATTTTGGTAGCTCAAGTTAAGATTGAACCTACTTTGGAATTTAGTCATATTTCTTAGGAAAATTTGTGTCTAACTACCAAAGAGATTTTCTTATCTTGAAAAAGCCCCCTATTAAAACCTTTACTGCCCAAAATGAGGAATGCAGTATCTAGTCTGGTTGGTACCTCAACTAGTTATGGGCTGGTAAATCTTGCAATTTACAACCTCAACAGTCATATCACCAACATCCACTTCTGATGTTGTGGGCCAGCATAATAAAGTAGGAGGCATTACTTTCAGAGCAGCCCTTGTGATAATAGTCTGTGTATAGATTTAAAATGTTACATTTAGATGCCCTTTTGGACATGTAGAACACTTCATTATGGGAATATGGGAATAATGGGAATAATGAATCCTTAGTTAACTTATCGGAAGATAAATTAGTAATGTTGAGTTGAACAGAAGATCTAGACTATCTTCAGCTTTATTCTTATAAATCTTAACTAAAATGTACATCCCAACATCCATAATTCTTGGTCTGCAATAACTGTGGATGCCCTAAATCTCTAGAATTGAGGATAATAGAACCTCACTTCTTTTTTTCCAGTTGGAAAAGGAAGTGTTTTATGGACAGGGAGCATCAAGACAACCTAGAGAAGAGGTTAAAATGAGTTGAGTAAGTCTGTGTGTGGCAGTAGTCATTGCTCAGATTCAGGAGACATCTTGATTATCAAAAGCCTCTATTTCTTATTTGATGCCTTTATGAGGATACTTGCTGCAGTTTATAGAAATGCAAGCTGCTAGCAAATTGCCTTGCAGACATTCGTTGAAAGGGTCTGCAAGCATTTGCCTGAAGAGAACTGACTTATTATTAAAGACAGTCAAAGCAAATGCAACACGACAGCCGTCATCTCACACCTTTGCTGAAGACCTTGTGGTATCAGCTTCTGGCAGGTCCCATCAAGAGACAAGGAGTGGCAACCATATGACATAGGAGTTCTCCATAGCCATAGCTTTTCTACTCCTGATTCAGATAATTACTATTCAGTCCTTACCTGTTTCTAGTGATACCTGAACTGTATAAGAGACCACAGATACCAGTGTCCCGGTTTCTAAAAGATGGATTTGTAAAAGTCTCTGCTCTTTGTCATGTGCCTGAACATCACAGAAACCTTCTGTTACTAATGAGAACAGAGCTTTGACAGTCATAATTGATAATGTCAAGAGTATTGGCTCCATTAGGTTCAATGGGATATTGCTGGTGACTTCCAGGGTGGGTAGAGAGGGGAAAAGGAATGTCAGGACTTTTCCCTGTTGCCTTTCTTGGGTGTTAAGCCTGAAAGTAATTAGTATTATTATTTATTCTTCTGATCCTTGTGTGACTCAAGTTTAGGGAAATGAATATCACAGCGTTTGGTGTGATTCAAAATCAGAATTCTTACATTTTACTTGAAATTCTGCCTGTGACCCACTGCTACTCAACTAGCAGTTACCTATGCCTCAGTCTAGGCATCTGCAAAATGGGCATCCAGCCAACGTCAGAGGTGTGGGGGTATGGCTTACTGAACATCTGTAGAGCAGTATCAGATTGAAGAAATATTTTACACAAGTAGATAAAGTTGTTTTGTCTAGTTCCTGTATGTCATTTGATATCAACAGGATCTCAAACTTGAGGGGATCTAGGTTTCACTGTGCTTCTGTTTACTAAGGCTACTCCAAACTCTGCATAATACCACAAAAAATGGAATTTAAGAGGACTTTAAGTCCTCTGCTTAATTCTGCTAAGACTGAAGAGCCCTGAGCACTCTTGTGTCCCTTTTATGGCTGGGATTGCAGCTACTGCTCAGAGATCAGGAGGGCAGTGAGAAATGCAAGTTTTCTGCAGAAGTTTGGAGAACACTGTGTTACCTCCTCAGTGTCTAGGTGACATTCAATTATCACCTAGATCTGGAAAGGGTTTTCTGCCATTTGAGTATCCCTGCTGTAAACAGCTCTGGTGCAGGAAATGTTAGCTGAGTGTCAGATTAACTAAATTGATATGTCAGCGAGAATATCATGTCAGATAAACATGATGAATCTTCATTTTAGCTGTTATCACACACAGTATTCACACTGATCTGGTTGGTAGGTGCTGATTGCCCATCTGTGATACCTGCTGGATAATTTTTTTATTTTTTTATTTTTTGGAATAAAGCCATTGTATTAGAAGCAAAACCCAAAGATGTGGCTAATGACTGCTAACAGGTGTCTGTAAAATCTAGGAACGGGGCCAGCCTTTACAAAATCCAGTGCCAACCTAATTTGCAGCAAACTGTTACAGAAATCTTTCCTTGGACTTGAGCTGGATTATTTAATTTTTGGATTCAAGCATTGTTTTTATGTTCAATCACTGCTCAATAATTTTAGCTAGAACTGAGGGAGAAGATCATCACATATTCCACAAATGTATTTCTCATTTTGATATAAAATAGCAATCCTGGGAGTACACTAGAAGGAAGCAATTCCCATGAAACCTTCAAGGATATAATGTGCTTGCAGGTGAAGAGGAGAGTGCCAGAAGGCATTAAGCAACAGCCAGAAATCTCAGGAGCTGACAGACTTGAACAAGAGAACTCGAAATTTTTGATCTCATTTGGACAGACTCCAAATCCCAGTGCTTACCTGAACTGATCCTCACCATTTTCCCTCATTCTTAATAGAAAATTAATTGTAAAAACCAGTTTCAAGGAGGAGTCTGTTATGAGAAATCTGGGTGTTTGTAGGCTCAGTTCCAGCCAGGCTAAGTGTAGCTGGGGCCCCAAAGCTGGAGCCTCCAGTCAGCTAGATCCTTCCAAGCCATAGAAAATACTAATGGAATGAAAACATGGAATGCAAATTCAGAGACTACCCAGTAGTGAGATGGGAAGGAAGCACATAACTGAAAGCTGTTGAAGGCCTCTTCTCTCCGGCTTTGATAGAGGAAATAGCCCAAGGTAACACCAGAGGAGATTCAGGTTAGATATTAGGAAACATTTATCCTCTGGAAGAGTGGTCATGCTCTGGAACAGGCTGCTCAGGGAGGTGGTGCAGTCACCGTCCCAGGGGGTGCTTAAGAAACGTGTAGATGTGGCAGTGAAGGAGATGGTTAGTGGATAATATTGGAGGTGAACAGTTGTACTAGATGTTCTTAGAGATCTTTTCCAATCTTGATGATTCTATGATTCTATGAAGTCCAGTCAGAGAGGGAGAGCATTTTCAGTCCTGCACAAACTCACTGAAAAAAAAGTTTATTTTGCAGAAACTGCGGACACTTGGCTTTCTTTAGGCCTTAGAACAATTGACAGAGCAAATGTCGTGTGTGCAGTTGGTATCTGACCAGGAATGACAAGCTTTCTCTTTCAAATTATAGCCATGAGAGTGATTGCATGCTATAATAAGGATTGCAAACATGCTGGGTCAGACTTTGTGGCTTCCCAAATGCAGAAATAAAGATACAAACATGAAAGGCAATGTTCTCCATTGGAGTTTTTTTTCCAGAAACAAAGATGTGGTACTTTACCAGTATCCTAAAACCAATCTCATAGATGCACAACGTTTTTAGAACAGGCTGCCTAGGGAAGTAATGGAATCACCATCCCTGGAGGTGTTCAAGAAACCTGTAGATGTGGCACTGAGAGACATGGGTTAATGGGCAGTATTGGCAGTAGGTGGACAGTTGGACTAGATGATCTTAGAGGTCTTTTCCAGCCTTAATGGTTCTATGATTCTGTGATTCAGTTCTGGGCAGCCTTATCTTAAATCCCATTTGAGATGTTTTGCTGATTGTTTCTTTTACTGCGTTGCCCCAGAAAATTAACTTGTATTTGGGTCCTCAAAGATGCTTTTGTAAAGCTGCTGATTGAGAAGCTGAGGAAGATGGGTCACATGATACACTTAGCCCTTCACTAATTGATACCAAACAGTGTGCACTTGCATTGTACTGGCTGTGAGTTCGGCTCTGGCTGGCTAAGCACCGATGACTGCACCTACTGTAATAAACAGATATTAGTAGAGAAAGCGAAACAGCCTGTAAAAATCCCAAATGGGTGATGAAAGTTCCACATCACACAGACCTCTTCCTGTAAGTATGTAGTGGCACAGGCCGGCACTCAGCCTACCATCCTCTAGTTAGTGAATAAAACACTCTGAAGGCCTTGGCTGTACCATGGCACACTTCTGAGTACAGCTGAAAGTTCTTGACTGCGCACAATAAACCTAACCAAAACTTTGTGCAGCAACCATCACATGAAAACACGTGGTACGACATGCTTTACATTTGTATTTCTTCTATACATGATTTGCTGGTTTTTTTTTTTTTTTCATATATGTAAATTTTTACGAGATTGCTTTTGATTCATTTTGTTTTGTAACATCCACATATCAGCGTGTGACTGATAAGGAGATCTCCTTGGGCAGCTGTGCTGTTCCATAGGTCATGCAGTCCCCAAAAGAGAGCTTCTGCTGAAGGCACTGTAAAGGGGGGCCATCTGAAATGCTTCTTATGATGAGTACTGACAAAGAGAGTTGGCTGGAGGATATTTCCAGCCCCACACTTGTTACTGTGACTAGTCAAAATGATGGGTTTTCTGCAATGTTTTAGCCTGAGATTTCTTTTTGTCTTTACAAAATGTATTTGACCTCTGTAAAATTCCTATTATGAATTCAGAAGATACTTACAAACATGGTTTTACATTGTGTTCTTCTGAACCATAGCAAAACTGTTTTGTTTTCCCATCCTCAAAAAAGCTGACCCTGAGAAAATAGATTACCATTCTTTTCTGTCTGTGATCTAATTAATCTGCATTTTTCCCTCAGTCCCCCATCGTTCCTATACTTTTGCAATACCATTTCCTGCTATGGTTCCTGTAGCTTTGGTTATAGGGAAGGTCAGTGTGTCCATCCCTGCCAGCATCCTCCCAGGCAGTGTGGTGAGAGACTTCACCCTACTCCAGACAAGGATGTAGCCCATTTGCTGTTGCCTACAGTACTTGATTCTACAATTCTGTGATTCTATCCTGTGTGAGCTGTACAGTTCAGATGTTATGATATAGTTTGAAGGAGTGGTTGTCACGAAATCACCAAATGGTTGAAGTTGGAAGAGACCTCTCAAGGTCATCTGCTCCAATTCTCTTGCTCAAGGAGAACCATCTACAACAGACTGACTAGGACCATGTCCAGATGGCTTTTGAATCTTTCCAAGGATGGAGACTGCACACACTCTCTTTCCATTAAGTCACATTTAAGGGTTATTATTTAAGAGAAAGATTCAGTGTGAGGAAAGGAGGGAAGGACCTCCTTTCAGCCTTTCATTCACACACTGGCTGCTTTGCACCCTGCACCAGCAAAGATTGCTGCCCAACAGTAGCCTAGCAGGCAGTCAGCAAGAAGTCACTGGAGAGAGTCAGAAACTTGTTACTTGTTACAGAGATATAAGCTAGCAATTAGCACACTGCATCAGGAGAGGAGCAGATGGTGCTGAGGACCGATGTTCACACTATGTACATTGTGGGGTTTTACTGCAGACTAATGCTCATCTGGTAACAGGTAGCTGAATGTCCACTAGGGGCTAGAGAGCATTGAGTGAACTGTTAGACGTCTTCCAATTTTATTGCAAGGTAAAAAAAAAAATAATAATCCAGTTCAAAATCTCCGGGATCTAAACTGAAATCTGACAATTGAGAATGATTTGTATGTTTGCTTCTAATGCTTAAGCTTGATGTGAGCTAAAACAGTACCATAGAGGCCCACCACAGACATAGGACAACATCTCTTTTGAAAGTGTTAATGGTGGGATACAAGGGTAGAGAGAGTAGCCACAGACATTGCCTAAGTTTTGCCTTCTGCAGATGATCATCTTTGTGTTTTGTTGTTTTTTTTTTTTTTTTTTTTTTTTTTATTGTTGTTGTTGTTTCTAAGAGGTTCTGATCATCAGAAAGAGCAGAGGTCAAAATGCTGGTTGCTTGGGAGCAATGTTCCTTGGAGTCTGACTGTAGTAAATTATAACTTTGACACCAGTGTAGAGCAAGGAATTCTCAAATAGGCTATAAAAATAGACTCAATGAGTTAGTAAAACAACCATGAATTGAGGCCATGCTGTTGGTTGCATGCACCCTCAGATTCACCATTGTGGTGCACAGGACTTCAAGAATTGCGCTGTTAGGTAACTGCCACACACTGTGCATTGTATAGAACTGAAGGGGAAAGAAAAGGAGAAAGGCACACCCTATGTGACTTTCATCTCTTAAAAACTGTATATTTTTAGAACTCTTGGGAATAAAAGGTCAGAAGGCTGAGATTTGGATCTCATCATTGCGGGGTTGCAGGCTTATTTTTTTTAAGAACATGTAAATAGTTTCATATGTGTATACTGTATAGTATGTATCCTTTCTATAACGTGTATGCTGCATATGTTCTTAGGGAGACAGATACCAATGTACTATAGAAAGGATTGGTAAAGTGGTTAATAGAAGTCAAACTGCCTCAGCTTCCCTTTGCTGACAAAGCATTCTCAAATTTCCTCTTCTGTCTAGCTTAGATCCTTCAGTCTTCGACTCCATGATATGCAGTCAAGTAGTAGACTACATGTTATTGCTCCTTGTGACTGCTGTAACAAGCTAGGGAAGGATCTGTCCAAACAGAATGGAACCTGGATATCCAGTCCTTCCAATGCTGAATCAATGCTTTTCTTCTGGCTGAAAAAATTCGGGATTTAGCTTTAGCCATGAAGATAGACCCTTAATTGCTGTTTTATGGAAGCTGATCTTCATTGCAGAGCTGAGAATGAGACAAGGGCAACATTTTTGCTTTTGAGAATTCCCATAGACTGCCCACAGACCAGGGAAAGCTCAGCTGCCTTTGTTGCCCTGCACTTCGTTCAGGCACTTGCTTACAGGTTATCTACTTCAGCTCTTCCCAAGAGAGCTGATGTACCATTCCTAATAATAATCTGGCACCTTTGGTATAAATGATTCCTCACATGAGAGAAATAGAACCTGCAAAAGCAAGAGCCCAGGAGAATAGATGCAAGGAAGAATGAACAATGAGACTTGGACACAGATTGTTAGCACTGAAGTTTGTATTGATTTTATGTCTTTAATTTTTAATTTGTCAGTGATTGCACTAACATGTGAGCTAAGAGAGGAGGAAGAAGGCAGACTGAGAAAGCAAGAGAAGCAGGAAGGATGCGGCAGCAAAGGGAAAGCTGTGTTTGTTGGTCTGTGAGAGCCTTCCTCTTGCTGCCACAGGGCAAGGATGTCAGCCACAGCATTTAGGGGAGTGCAGGAACAATGACAAAGGTTGACACAGTTTGAAGAGTGAGGCTTTTTATGTTTGTTTCTGGTTACTTTTTGTTGTTGTTGGCTTTTTTTGCAAGCCTGTTTTACACTATTACAAGACACATTGGGAATATGCTTACTCAAGAGTTGCCACTTCAGTATTTTAACTTGCAGGAAAAGAGCAGTTTCTTGACTGTTGAATCCTATGGTACAGCAAATTGGCTAAAAATTAATTAATTAAATATGTATTTCACCATTTACATGGCAAGCTACCATTTAAAAATTGTTATTGAAGCTATCTGTCTTTAATCTTTAAGACTTCTGAGGCTTAGTGGCTGTCTTGTGATGCTGAGTGGTCTTTTCTTGGTGCTGAGTCCCTCACAGAGCATGGCACATCTTGCTGACTTCACGAATGTCTAATGCCAGGACAGGCCTCTTCTGTGGGGTGGTATGACTATTGCCCAGGGTAGCAGAATTGAAGAGATAACCTACTTAGGCGTGAGGATATATTACTCTATATAGCACTTGTATCACGGAATAAAATAAAATTTAATTCAAGAATATTTCTGCCTACTTTTAGATACTTTGCAGCACTAATGGATGCTGATTACTAGCTGTGGCTTTGTTAGTGGAATCACAGAATCATAGAATGGTTTGAGTTGGAAGGGACCCTTAAAGATCATCTAGTCCAACTCCCGTGTAGTGAACACCTACAGCTCAATCAGCATGATCAAAGCCCCATCCAGCCTCACCTTGAATGTCTCCAGGGACAGAGGAAAACAGGACAAATTTCACCATTGCTTTTAATAAGCAATAGGCAAATCAAGAGAAATGAAAGTGCAGCTGAGCTGAAGTGCTGTGATCAACTTAGATTGTTTTTGTATCCCTGCTCCAGTCCAGTAGTGTGTTGCCAGAACTGGTATATTATTTCAAAACTCACCAGAGTTGCTGTTTTAGGAAGAAATGCCTTTCTCAGGACTTTGAGATACCCTTAACTAAAACAAAATCATTGCTGAATTACAGGGCTGATTCTCATGCTTGCAGCACTGTATCTCATAGTAGCATCACTAAGTGACATATATGGAACCAGAGGGGGATTCAGCCCTGTGTTGCTTTAAAGTAATTTTGCAGTTTGCTTGTCAATCTGATGGTACAGCAGTCTGCGTGTAGGGCACTCAGTTTTCTCCAGTACTTTCACAGAGCTGCACTAATTATAATAGGATCCTCTTGGGTGTGTATTAGCATTAATTAAGGGATTGCAACTTTCACATGAATAACCTGTCTTCAGCAGACCTTGAGCAGAATTATCAGGTACGTAGAAAGTAAGAAGCAAAGGAAAAATCAGGAGATGTGGACTTTTTTTTAATGGAGAGGGTTGCTGACCTTGTTGGTTTTTTTGCTACTGTCAAGTTAATAGATGATGGAAGGTGAATTACATCAACTTCATTTTTAGTATCAGATTCATATATTTGCTTTAAAAGCTGTCAATCCTAGAAATAGTCAATTAGCCCTGCTGAAAAAGTGCACTTCTGAACAGATGTTGTTGGCAGTAATGCTCATCAGTTAAACCTGATTATTTCATCCCTGCTGATGGGTGGCAGCAGGGAGGAGGAGAAGGATGTTGAAGGGTGAAGGAGATTTTGGCATAAGGTGGACATCAAGATATGCCAAGATCTCCTGAGTCTGTCTCCTTTCACTGTGCTTCTTCTAGTATTATACCTAACAGTAAAGAACTGGGATCATTTAGTGTACCTGGCACCTAAGGATTTCATGGAGCTGGAAAATCCTGACAGTAACTCCATGAGAAAAGGCTGCTGCCTTCTACTGTGTCGCTTGTGAGTATCTAGGTCATCGCATCCATGCAGCAAACCTTAGTGGGATTGTTTCTAGGCATGGAGTGTGGAGTAAAGCATGATTAGTGTACTCTTGGAGATCTCGGTATGTGCTTGGTACATCTGTTTAACTTGCCCAGTGGAGTCTGGGCTCAGATTCTGCCTTGGGGAAATTCTTTGACAACCTTGCCAGCTGGATGCATCGCATTTATCTTACCTTCAACCTCGGAAAAATAAAAGCTTCTTGCTTGGCCAATAGTACTGTGGTTATGAACAGGGCCTCTTCTCCTTGGTGTCATCCTTGAAGAGTATCAACCATGTCTTGAGTTCTGACCTTTCCATTTGTGTAGCAAGCTGTGTACTATATGCAATAAAAAGTGAGCTGTTTTTTGTTTCACTGAGGGTGTCTGTGTATGCTTACCCTGGTTTAACCAATGCTGACCTTGCAAAAACAGCCTCTGAAACATTGTTTATACTTTAAACATTGTATATCCTTTAGGTAGCCCTTCAGCAAAGCTGCCCACGTTTTGCAGCAGGGATGCGATAGCTTGTTGGGTGGTTGGTGTAAGCTATAAGACCAGGCTGACTTTGAGATCCAACTTCAGCTTTCACCACTGATAATGTAAACCCTTTTAAAATTCAGATCTTTGAATTTCACTAGTGATTCTGACTGAATTTAAAGCTGGTGAAGAGCGTTTTAGGACATAGCATTCAGTTCAGTGTGGACAAGATCAAATAAAAATCACAAGGTAGAATCATAAATGCTTTTCATAGTGCTCTTAATTTGTGTCAGAGGAGGTTTATATTGGATACTAGGATAAATTTATTAATAGAAAGAGATGTCAAGCATTGGAACAGGCTGTCCAGTGCAGTGGTGTAGTCCTCATCCGTAGAGATATTTAAGAGATGTGAAGAGATGGCAGGAAGGGACATGATTTAGAGATGGGACGCAATAGGTCAGGTTGATGGCTGAACTTGATGATCTTGAAAGTCTTTTCCAACCTGGATAATTCTATGATTCTGTTCTATGAATACTGACTTGCTGGGAACCCACTGGACAACCGTACTTCACTCTGTCCATGTTGTATCTTAAATTAGTATCAAATTGTGCTTTTACTGAGTGCTGAGAACATGTAAGAACAGCCATTGCTTTTGGCTGTATCACTCCTCCCACACCAAGAAGCACTCCAAATGCCTCTCATTTTCTGCAGGACATTTTTTCAGTTTTACAATTTATTGCTTTACCTTATCTCCCTTTCCTCATCCTATCCTTTCTGATCCTGTCAGTTAATTGGATTTGTTGCCAATAAAGAGTATTGCATTATTTGAATGTGTTCTGCTTACAGATAGTAGCTTCATCAATTAAGAAGCACTTGAGTGCATAAAGCTTGTCCATTTTCTTAACTCTGGTCTGTGGGAATAATTAACATTGCTGGTTCAAGCTGCTCAGCAGACAAGCAAAAATGATTTTTACTTCCTCAAATGTCAAGGCTTGTGGTGAGAAGAGGGCCAATACCAGGTGAAGAGTTGAGATGGAGGGATCTACAGATCTGGTTCTCTCATGGAGCCTGGAGGGCTGGAGGCAGCAGCTCCATTGGCAGATGCTTCCTGCTCCCTTCCTTGGACATATTTTACCTGCTTGCCCATTGCATCCTCTGAAGCAGTGGCACTCTGCTGTGCTAGAGCTGTGGCACCAGCAAGATCAGAAGTAGGACCCGGGCCATTTCACTGCTGTGAGCAGAGTGTTGCCCTAGGACACTGCCCACTTTACCTCCATTACATATCTATGGAAAGAAAATAATCCCCGTGTTATATCTCAGCTAACTTGTAGCTGAGCTGCTACAGAAAAGAGACTGTAGAGAGCAGTTGTCAAACACAATTGATCTTACAGAAAAGCAAGAAAATTATGATTGGTACTTTAGGATTATTTGAGGCAAATTCTTTAGGTAAGTGGTTATGCCAAAGAGCTGGTTGTTCTATCAGTGCCCTGTGTCTTGGATATATGCTGAGGACAGAAGGTTAATATTCTGGGCATAGTATAAATCATAAAATAAGACAGTTCATTATTTTCTTGGTTTTGGAGAGATTTTTGTCTCTGGTAAAAAGAAAAGAGGAGCGTTTGTGTGAGGGGGTGTATTACATGTGCTGGATGGCATGCATTCAGCGTTGTAATGATAGTTAACAATTCCTTGGCCTTAGAAAACAGCCTGAGGGATGCCATGTTCAACTTCTTACTGAACTGCAGCTTCCACATGAATGGAGTGTCTATGTCTTGACTGCGTTATTGATTTTCTCTGGATTACTTCAGTGAGGCAAGTGAGCAAACTTAGCTGTTTTATTAGATGCTCAGCAGCAGGCAGTTCACAGAATACCACGTTTTGAAGTAGTTTGTTTATCTTAGCAATTTCTAATAAGCACTGAAACAAAAGAAGAGATGGCAGTACATGCTAAACCACTCAAATCATGAGCCCTGGGCCCTGGACGAATGTCACAGGCCTTTGGAGTTGCATCTGGGAGAGTTAGACTTAATCAGTGCTGCCCAGTACTGGCACACCAACTGATTCAAGAGACACAATGATAAAAATGCTCTCAACTTTTAGCAGCGCAATGTTCATCCTAGCTTGATATCCTGGCAGAAGTTCATCAAATTTTTAACCATAGAGCTTTTAGAAGCAGGTGAAAGATGCTCTGCACTTGGAAAACTGTCTTCTTGTCACTGACATTTTAGACTCATCTAACTCACCTAAATCTGGAGAAACTCAAAAGAGGCCCAGAGCAAGGAGGTGAAATTCAAATGAATCTTCATTTGCAAACGCATCATGTGTCTGTAATGGTATGTTACTGTTGATCTCATGGTGTTTGGGAAATATGCTTACTATGGTGCTTCATGTTCTACTTTGTTTTTTAAAGGGCTGAATACAGTAATGTTTTAGAGCTTTTTTTTTTTTCATTTCTCTCTTCTTTAGGCAGTGTGAACAAAAGTGAGAGACAAAAAGGCTCGATCTGCTGTAAACTGTGAACTGCAAACTGAGGGGGCTGTGGCGATGGCTGTTGGCAGCGTGTTATAAATGTCATCTCTGGGCTGGAGCTCTTCCAGGAGTGAGGATGCTGTTTGTGCCATGCCGCTGTTAGCCAATACCCATCAGTGTTGTGTGCTAAAAAAAAAAACACATGGTATCATAAGTGGGGTTCAGGACACAAGAATTAGTAAGGAGAGCTACAGCATTTAAAAGGCAATCATTTTATCTGGGTCTTGTTTCCATTTACTTCAGTTTTTATGTAAAAAAAAAGAAAAGAAAAAAAAAGAAAAAAAAAAAAAGATGCACTTGGCCTACTTAAATGCAGGTACCAAAATGAAGTGCTCGAATATAGGGCCTCACATTAACCACGCATGTTAATGAACATGCAGTCCCTTATTTCTCCATATTATCTATTATCTTATCAGTCTGGTGCCTGGTTGCCATGTAGTTCTTCCCAGAATGATACTGCAGCACTGGTGAGACAACAGACGTTGTGAAAGGCTGAGAAACACAGAAGAGAACTTCCTCATGTTACAAAACCTGCTCTTTACAATGTGTGTATATTTTGCCTTCATCATTGCTGTCAAATCTGTTCATTGAGGAGAAAAAAGAGTATTCATGACAAACACATTTCTCTTTCCCTCCTCAGGTTGGCCAGGCATTCAGTGGTTTCATTAAAATTCCCTTCCAACCCAAGCCATTCTATGATTCTATGAAATAATTAGTAGATCAGAAATTAGATGAGCAAGAGAATGGGATCCATAACTATGGGATGAAGTTGGCACATCCTCAGAAATTTCCAAGTACTATTTTTTTCCACTTTAAAGTGCTGATTTGTTAAAAAACGTGAAGTCTCCCCCAAACGTGTTAATTGCAGTGTAATTTTATTCTATTGAATCACTTCTGAAGAGTTCCAGTAAGAGTTTCGGGTTCACTCAGATATAAATATCCCAATTGTCCTCCTATAGGAATTTTAAGGCAACTTGTTTTCTTACAAAAAAAGGAGCCTGTTCTCCTTCAACCAGGAAACAGCAGAGTCATAGACAAAATCATATTGATCTTGGGGGAGATCAACGATGAAATGCTTGCATGAGGAATTGATGTCAAGGAGCACCGAGCACATCGCATCATTCAGTCACAGAAGTTTGAGATTCCTGTTGGGATCAAGGGAAGGAAAACTTGACACCTACTGAAAGAGATTTCAGTCATTTTGAACTGCATGTAGCCTACGCCCTGCAAGCATCAGGGTAGAGGTGAGGGATGCAGTTACATCCACTGCATCATCCCCTCTGAGACCTCTTAACACCAACCTGACATTTCCCACTGGATTGCCACTGAAACCAAAGCCTCCCCCCCTTTTTCTTTTCTCCACTCTCCAATCAGATTCTACACTGGTGATGGCAAATTTTTAAATAAATAAATAAATGAAGCAGCCCAACTTTTTCAGGCCGTTCCCTCCCCGTCTGTGTGCAGAGGACTGCAGATCTGTGTGCGATATAATGAAGGCCTGGGGGAGAATATTAGCACTTCTGAAAAGAGCTCAGGGAATTCTGGTTTTTGCTCTGACAACTGAAGGCAGAGGAGAGTTTTCCCTTTCATGTTTGTTTTCAGTACATAAAGTGATTGAAAGCAGTTTCCCAAAGAGGAGGGTGGGGGGGAGAGTGATGGAAATTTTTAGCGTTTCTAATCTGCTGCATTAATTTTGCTGCAGCTGCACTCTCGCGTGTGTTGGTTAATGCTACTGGGGGGAAGCAAGGAGTCAAAGACAGGGACACATGTCTTTTGGGCTCAAGTCCCTGCAGTGCAAGTGAAACCACTGTCATAAGGATGGAAGAGGGAGAAAAGAGTGCATATTCATCAGCACAGATAGAAAGAGTAATAGAAGATTAGCTGTAGCTCCCATGGCACATCAAAACTCCCTACAGCACAGATCTTTTTCTATAATGGCTGCAAACCAACTTAATCTTGCATTTGTGTCACACACTCTTGGATGGAATAGAATCATAGAATGGCTTGGGTTGGAAGGGACCTCAAAGATCATCTAGTTCCAGTCCTCCCCTGTGGGCAAGGTTTACAGTCACTAAATCAGGCACACAATCTGGCTGCTCAGGGCCCCATCCAACCTGGCCTAGAGCAGCTCCAGGAATGGAGCATCCACAGCTTCTCCGGGCAAATCATTAAAGAGGAAGGCAAGGCAGGTTTCTGCAGCTTCACTCTTCAGCTGGTAGTGGGAAGGCAACAAAAACAAAAGTGGGCTCTGCAGAGCCTGCCCAGATGCTGTTCCCATCTATAATAGCGTGCTATCTTTCACCCCTTAAGATGGCCAGCAATGCTCGCAGTATTTATTGTATAAAATGGTGTTTTTTATTATTGACGTTGTTAGGATGAAGTTAACTTGAGCTGTAGGCATTCACTGCAAGAAAATGAGACCCTGGTCTGGGCACTGGCTAACTCCAGGCTTCATCAAATCCTAATCCAAACAATTTTATTGGGCCAGGTTATGAAATGATTTCACAGAATCACAGAATGGCCAGAGTTGGAAGGGACCTCAAGGATCCACAGCCTCTCTGGGCAGCCTGTTCCAGCATCTCACCACTCTCTCTGTAAAGAACTTCCCCCCTGACATCCAACCTAAATCTTCCCTCCTTCAACTTAAAACCATTTCCCCTTGTCCTGTTGCTATCTACCCTTTCAAAGAGTTGATTCCCTTCCCCTCTATAAGCTCCCTTTAGGTACTGAAAGGCTGCAATGAGGTCACCCCGCTGCCTTCTTTTCTCCAGGCTGAACAAGCCCAGCTCCCTCAGCCTGTATTCGTAGGGGAGGTGCTCCAGCCCCCTGATCAAGTCCCTCAAGAGACTAAGCTGGATTAAGCTAGGACCTAACTCAAAAGTAATTCTGGGTAATTATGAACCTTGCATTGAGTCTTAGCTGGATGTGCATGGGGCTGTCTGCCCAGTCCAGCTGCAGAGAGGAGCTCAGTTTCCAAGGCTGCCCATCTGACACCATCCTCAACATAAAGTAACTAAGACAAGGTTGCCAAGAGACCAGAGCCATGTACCTCCTGCTCATTTTGAGCTCTGAATTGATCCACTCACTTTCCTTGATGCTGCATGGTTGCAGACTCAGAGCTGCTGTTGGAAATCCATTCTGCAAGCCTGGAACAGAGAGTTCTGCCCTGCATACTGCCTCCTGCTATATCAAGCTCTCAACGCAGAGCACCTGGGACTGTGTGCGATAACATACACGGTGTATGTGCTTCTGTCTGCCTTGAAAACTTGGTGCACAGTGCAGTGGAAATGTGTGGTGGTAGCTGTGTTTGGTAGAAGAAGGGAACAAAGTCACAGTTAGCTCACCTTTCAAATCAGGTTACTTGTTGAATATTAATTCAGAAGCAAAAATGTAGCATACTGAAATGCCTCACTGCCTCTACTTCGTTCTTAATGAAAAAGGAGGAAAGACCAGGAGTGTTGACATATATATGGCACAGAGAGGACTAACAGCAGCCAGTTAATAATCTTTGTCTCCCTCGCTGCTGGCACAGGTTTAGAACAAATGCTCAAAAATTGTCCCAGGCACGTGTGCTCACAGATGTCTATGTATGCAGGCATGGTTTAGCATGAAGAATCACATAAATTAGCAGGATTATAATTACTCCTTTTAATCCTTTGGCTTTGAACAAACAGGCTTTAATCAGCAGACGGGAAGCCCGTTTAAAACTTGAAACGTAATACAGGGTCAGAAGGTATGGGTCACCGCCCTCAACTGTGGACCAAACAACCAGGTGTGAGCAAGGACTGTAGCAACAAGGGCACCTCAGCCCTGGGGAGATGAGGACTTGGACTGGAGAAGCCTTGGGGCTTTGGGGACACATCAGTGCCATGCCCCTATGGAGAGGAAGAGCAGGAAGAGGGCAGGAAGCTAATAAGAGCGGTTCCCTTCTCCAGGGATAATTGCAGAGGGGTTAGAGGTAATTAGTTTATACGGGAGCAGAGGTTAATAGGGTTCTTGTTTGGGTTTTTCTCTTCTTTTGATGGAGCGTGTCAGTTGCTTAAAGCTAACAAGCTGATGAGATAAAAAGCAAATCAAGTATGTGATCCAGGTGTTGCCAAAAGTTGAGACAAAAGTGTTAAAAGGAGAAGTTTTCAGAGTTAGGTACAAAAAAAAAAAAGAAAGTTTTGTATATAAATGTCAACCAAGCCAAAGTGAACCAACTCATGCCTTGCATTATTTGTACTATTTGTTAAAAAACAAAACAAAACAAAACATTGCAAAAATGAACAGTGCAGTTATTAAGAACAGCCACTCTGCTGCCCTAATGCATACTTCCTACTGACTTATTCTGAAATGCTGCCATAAGGTTTTCTGCCATTGAGTTCCTCTTCAATAAGCAAGAAGAGGCGGAGAATGCAGTGGCTTATTTCATGACCATACAGTCACTTATTCTATCCAGGCAGAGTAATCCACTCCCTGATGTCCCCAGACTGCTTCACATACCTTGCAGCTGTGTTTCTGCTTGAGCAAGAACTTTCCAAGACATTGGGCAAGTACTCAAAGCCCTCGTCATCTGAATGGCACCATGGGGTTGTGAAAAGAGGCCAACATTTCCTAACCATTATGATGCTGTGCTCATATAAAAAATCAGTAGAAAAAGTTAAAACATCCATAAGAATCTATTCCAGCAGGTCTGTCTTGCTGAATCATGCATGTGTCCCCAGATCCCAGTGCCACCAATTTTTCAGAGAATATTCTTACAAGATCTGTTCTTCCTATTTACCCTTCTATCTCTATTTTTATGTTTATTGACTCCTGTTTTCTGCTCCTTCAGTCAACACCTGTTTAAACTGGAAATAGGTGTGAAGATGACCAACTTTCAAGACTTTCTCCTCACAGACTTACTTATAAGGTCTCTGCGTAGGATCACCAGTTTACCTTTCAGTGCTAATGTTATCACGTGAGTTTAGAAGGGAAATGTCCTTGTTAGAAAATGTTTAATAGAAAAAGAGATTCCAAACTGCATGGCTTGATTTATAGAGGTAACCAGCACCCTTCCTAAGGATGCTGCAGTTCCAAGAACAGAAATTACCCTAATGAAATGTATTTCATAGCCCTGCCACTAGTGGAAGAACTGCACCCCAAGTGTTGAAGGGAAACACACCCAGTTGGCCAGGCAAAATGGCATGAAGGTGTTCTTTTCTTTGTATTGTCAGGTTCTGAGTTATTCAAGGGTGCCCTGCTGGAGCTTGAAAAATGAAGGGGAGAGTGGCAACACAAAGGAACCAAAGTTACTGAAAGATATTTATAGCCATACAAAAGCACTGAGAACTGATAACAACACTGTAGGGAAACTTGCTAGAAAAATAATTCTTTCCTAAGCTACTCATACTGTTGGGTGTTTCTAGTTCCAGAATATTTTGTAGACAAGCTATTTGGATGATTTACAGGATTCATTAAGTTGGAGTTCAGCATGATCTGCTGCCACTTCTGCTTCTGCCTGGAATATAATTTCAAAATATCTCAGCCCCCTACAAAGAGCAAATGGAAGAGCATTAGTATATAGAAGGTTATTAGCAGATCTGTGTGGTTGCTTCTGCTGTAGTCACTCTGTAACTTTCTTTTACCCCATGTTCATGGGGGAACAGTCTGGCAGGTATACCCCAGAACAGAAGTAGCTGTGAGTTCAAATATCTAGACATGGGATATCCCTTGAAAATGTATGAGGAGTGTGTTTGTCATGAAGGATAGAGGAGAATAGGTGGAGATACAGTGGATAATTTGTTGCTGCCCACCTCTTACTTTTTGTGAATTATAAAGAAGTTTCTGATCGCAAAAGAGCAGCAACCTAGAAAAGGAAGGAGCCAAATGTGTAAAAAAAAAAAAAAAAAAAAAAAAAAGCATTGCACTGCCCTGGCAACAAAAAAAGAAAAAAGGGGTATTTAGTAGATGTTTACGGAGCTTGTCTTGGATGCTCTAAAAATAACCTTGCTGGAGCAAGTCTTTAAGTCCCTGCAGGAAACCCTACACATTCCTCACATAGAACAGCAGCTTAATCCCAGTTTTCACAACAAGAAGAATTATTATTTTCAGCACTTTTAAAAATAGACTTCAGCTACCTAATGCCTAGTCGTCATATTAAGATGTGGAAGGTGTGTCCCTTCTTGGGAGCATGGCACAAGTTGCCAAATGCTGGATGACCAGAACACCTGACAATAACGTGGTGGTTCAGATGTGTTAAGGGGTGTTATGATAAAGACTCCAGGCCAGGCTTACAGGAAGAGGATAAGACCAAAATAGAAGGCCTAAGGAACACCCTGACAATGACGGAGCATAAGAGAGAGGAATGGGAGCAATGTTGAGCAGGACCTTCTTGTGGCTGACACTCCAGGATGTAAACTTCTACAGGACAAGAGAAGTGGAAGTTCAGGGGACATCTTACCAATGTCTATAAATGTCTGAAGGGGAGATGATAGAGCAAGGCTCTTTTCAGCAATGCGCTGTGCCAGGACAAGAGGCAGTGGCACAAACTGAGCACAGGAGGTTCCCTCTGAACACCAGGCAGCACTTCTGTACTGTGCAGGTGACATAGAACCGGCACAGGCTGCCCAGAGGCTGTGCAGTCTCCTCCTTGGAGATCTCCAAGAGCCACCTGGCCATGGGCCTGGCATCTTCTCTGGCTGTGCTGCTGGGGCAGGGGCTGCGCCTGATGGACACAAAGGTGCCTGCCAGCATCAGACATCCTATGAATCTTCAAAGGCAAATGTTGCACAGCCAGTTGAAAAGTTATAAGGAACACTGGTTAGGCCTAAGAGAAGCACAGTTAAAACCTAGTCCCAGTGAAATCAAAAGTCAACTTCATGAACTTAAATTATGCACAGTACTGTCATCTGGACTGTGACTGACAACATTCTCTTGTCGTTTGTAGACAGGTCTTGGAGCCTGTAGATTTTGTAGGCATTCTTCTTCTAAACTCTGTAAATGTCCCATGTTTTCCTTCCATTTGCCACATATTGAGCAGAACTGAAGAAGCCGAAGTTCTTACAAGGAAGTAAGAAGCACTGTAATGCAGTGGCACAGGCTGCCCAGGGAGATGGTGGAGTCACCATCCCTGGAGGTGTTCAAGAACCGTGTGGATGTGGCACTGAGGGATGTGGTCAGTGGGCACGGTGTGATGGGTTGGGGGTTGGACTAGGTGATTTTACAGGTCTTTTCCAACCTTAATGATTCTGTCATTCTGTGAAAACTTGGGTCAGAATGGACTTGTATGGAATGCCTGACAGATACAACACCAGTTCCTCTGCAGTGACCCACCACAGAAATCAGTATTTGACTTTCAGAAGTCAGTAGCCCAGCAGAGAACAGCTTTAGGACATGCTCCTCCCCTGCTCCTCACCTGGAGGCATATTGCTTATTACTACTCTATTTTAACTGTCTCTCACTCAGACTCCGAGTGCAGGCTGATTATATGGGCACTCTGTGGGCAGTGAGAAACACAGCATTACCAGAGGCTGACTTGCCTGTGTGAGATGTCAAAAAGCCAAATGCAAGCTGTTGAGAGCATGGGGGAAGAAAAGGGACAGCAAGATCTTCCTAATCTGGCTTTGATGAGACAGAAAACACGGTGTGTACTGCAATGACAGTCCAACTCTTATTTAGGTGATCTTATCATATACTTGTGGTTAGTTTTTCCTAAATATAAGTATCTATAAATACTCTTCAGACAGATACCTTACTAACATGTACTTCCTACACACCATTTTACTGATCTGTTCCAAAGAGTGCAGCTGGAAGATTTCTCTTTGTCCAATATGACTTGAAACTGATGGGTTAGTACTCATCTGTCAAACAAAGCTGGGAGAGAGAAGAGATGCTTATCTCTTACAGACAAAACACCTGGCTGTCTGGGTTTGGGAATGCTAATTTTGCAAGAGAAAGAAAGAAAGAAAGAAAGAAAGAAAGAAAGAAAGAAAGAAAGA
>NW_024962262.1:59073751-59080082 GCF_019238085.1 Lagopus leucura
AAAGAAAGAAAGAAAGAAAGAAAGAAAGAAAGAAAGAAAGAAAGAAAAGAAAGAAAAGAAGGAAAGAAACTGAAATAAAATATTTATAGTACATTTCCATCAGCCTGTATTTCAATTACGTTCAATACAACCTAAAATCCATAAAAGAAGTGATGACAAATTACCTTCTTTTTCAATGCTTCTAAATATGTTTACTTAGTATTCACCTGTGGGCTTCCCTCCCTCTGCCCCCCTTCCCCCACGTTTTTAGAGCATTTGTAGTCACATCATTTAAACTAGTCTGGGTACCTAAAATCCCCTTTAATAATCTAAGTTGTCAAAGCTAAGAGCATTTTGTAAAATTCTAGAGGGGCTTTGAATTGAATAACAATGAAAATATTTAGGTTTATTTGGACTGTTGTTGCAAACGTGTCTTGCATGTGACTCAGCAAATGTAAGCTTTGTTTTTCTTCCCTTCTGTTTTTCATGCCATCCTTTACTTGGGCTTCCAAAGAAGATGAATTTTGATATGAAGTATCTGAAGTACAGTGCCTTGTAAAATTAGGAATTACTGAACTACAGTTATATGTGGATAAACAGAGCTTATGAGGGAAGCAGATCTTATGGGGAACAAATCTACCAGCTTTTAGAAATGGGACGTTGTCGTAGACCAGTTCTTTCATATTTTACCCGGTCTTCACTTAGCACGCAGAGCTGAATTCATAAGAGGGGTGATTTTTGTAGCACTCAGTTTCATACTAGCTGATCCCTCCTTAACATCCTTGCTGGGTGCACAGAACCCAGCTGCTCTCTCCTGCCAGCTCCCTGCTCGATGCTGCAAGGCACCAGATGCCTCTTGGCACTGTGTGATGGACGAGCCCTGGCTGTAACCTGGAACTGGGACCGTGCTCTTCAAACACGACTGTTTCCTCGCATCTTCCCAAAGCGGCGCATAAACAATTACTGCTTGTGTTTTGGAGCTCAATATCAGATGTTCGTGGGTTTCAGAGCAGGCTGGAGGAGAAGGGCAGGAGGAACATGCCAGGGTACTCTAACAAGAGTCATTGTCAAACCCTCCGGCTTTGAAAAGGAACATTAAGGTATCATTTACTCTCTGCCCTGGCTTCCTATAGAGCGCGCTAATGAAAGACCTCTTTGTGTGTGCAGTCACTAACTACAAGGACCAGTCAAAGCCTTTGTGGACACAACCATAAAAAAGAGCCTCTAGGCCAGAACTGATCCTACAATTAGCTCCTGTCTGTGTGAGTGGAAGCACCTGCTCCAGCAGCAGTGCCTTTCAAAAACAGACTTTTAAGTTTTGCTCTGCTCCAAGGAGCCCATTTTCCCTTGAACTGCCCCGTGTGCAGGCACGTGCACTTGTTACACACCAAGAGCAGTGGAAAACACAAGGACAAAATTGGACTCAGGAACAGGCACCGTATCTTTGTGTAAATATTACCCACTCACAGTGGGTGATGCTTTGCAGTGGCCCTGCAAGCTTTGAATATCATAGAATCATAGAATGGCTTGAGTTGGAAGGGACCCTGAAAGGCCATCTGGTCCAATTTCCCTACAATGAACAGGGACACCTACAGCCACATCAGGTGCTCAGAGCCCCATCCAGCCTGACCTTCAGTGTCTGCAGAGACAGGGCATGCCCCACCTCTGTGGGCAACCTGTGTCAGTGCCTCATCATCCTTATTGTAAAAAAACTCAGGGAGGGGAAATCCTACAAATCCGTGATCATACCTCATGAGTTTTCAAACATCTCCCCAATCTTTTCACCTACCATAGGCCGTTTGTCGCAGCATATCAGGGCTGTGCTCTCAGGCACACGACTCTGCACGGATAAGTCACAGCTTTTCGAAGATACCCTTCCCTCGGGATCCCAAGCACAGATCGTGCTGATGCTCTGCACCTCCAGGCAGCCCTGGTAGCAGTGCTTGCGCTGTGGGATAGGGGGTTGTCAACCTTCCATTACACACATAGCCTAACACACATGGGAAAATGCCTAAACAAACTCTTGTGGTTAGTGATTATACATACATTAAACGTAAGTAAAATATACACAAGCCTATTTTATAATGTCTGTGTAATACAGAGAAAGGCGCGTTAAGAGAAATTATATCAAATTTGCAAAAGTTTTAGACTTTTCAGCTACATACATTTACTTCGATATGTCTGTGTTCAGCTGAATAAGTCAGTATCATGACACACTTTTCTCATGTATCTGATTTTATTCCACTTGTTTCAGCAGCATTCCCTGGATTTTCAAATCTCTGATACTGCTCACCGAATAGCGAGCTGCGTGTTTTAAAAAGTCAACTTGGTAGGAAAATCAGACTTGCTGAAAGATATCTCCTCTGAAAATCAGAATTAATTTTGAATGTGTCATCAGCTTATGAGTTATTTCGCCTTGGACTGCCAGGAGAATTTAATTTTCCAGTTTCAAGTGAAATTCCTCTAATCAAATCAGGTCTGGGCTTTATCATCAGATAATGCTATTCATGGAAGAGATCTACCCATATTCACAAGTCAAATTGCTGCAAATGCAGCAGACAGGCTAAGTTTCAAAGTCTACATGTCTGAGGGCTCATTGCCACCAGGGATGGGATTTATGTCAGAAACCTGTTCAGGTGCAGTCAGGATCCACATACCAGAGGTTCCCTTTTTCAGGCTCCTGCTGAACTGGCAGGATGCCTGTGTTGGTCAAGTCCCCAAATCAGGTGTTACAGTAGTAATGGAAGCATTTCTGCTTGTTCCCTCGAAAGAAAATAGCAGAGACCAATTTAATAAAAACAGTGTTTCAACACAAGCAAAAGTAGGCAGAATGCCCACTTGCTTGTGCTTCATGGCAGAAGATCTTTTGTTTGCCACAGAGGATGCCTACGCTTGGAAAAAGCTCCGCGGAGTTCAAAGCGTGAACCTGAGGGCTGCTGCTGTCAGCTGGGAGGGAGGAAGGACAAACAGCGACCACAGTGGGTGCCTGGCACCAATGGGAACAGGAGCTACATCTGCCACATGTCTTCTGGCTGCATCCTAGCACACAGACCAGCACAGAGGTTAATACTCCAGAAAGCTCTAAAGGTTAGAAGAAGCCAAGTCATGCAGGAGATGGAATTTTAAACAGTCCCGTGGAGCCTGGGAACATGTATAATCAGCACCACGAAAGAGAAACACATCTGAACACCTTTTAAAACCATATGACAGCACAGATCTCATCATCAGCCACACTATTCTGTATTTTTGTAGTCTTCTGGCTATTTTTCCTTTGCCAGTTCACATTCTTCTAAATTGTAGGGCTGTATTTTCCTGAGGTTGGGCTTTGGTTTCTTTGTGCTGGAGAGTGGGGAAGGGAGATAGGGATACTCTATGCTGAATTAAAAAGTCCTGAGTTGGTGTGCCTTCTGCCGAAAGTTTACATCCCCTGAAAAGCCCACCTGGTGCAGAAGTGTGAACTCCTTGAGAAATAGCATCATGCAGGCAAGTGCTGATGGGATCACCATTTCTGAAAGTGAGGAGTCTTTGTCTATGAGATAACATGGTGGATGCTCCGCCTCTGGAGACACTCAAGGTTAGGCTGGACAAGGCTCTAAACACCCTGATGGAGCTGTAGGTGTTCTGGTACACTGAGGGGGAGTTGGACTAGATCGCCTTTAAGGGTCCCTTCGAACTCAAACCATTTCATGATTCTATGATAACTGCATCAGTTGGCATTCCAGAGTGGTGAGCAGCCATGCTGAGCACAAGACAGGCAGACCAAAATACTCACAGGTCAAGAGCAGGCTGTTTTGTTTCCCATCCTCTCTGCAGTGGGTTGTCCAACCACACCTCATTGTTTCAGCTCATTCTCAACCACAACTCATTGATCTGCTGAAGAGAAGCAGCAAACATTTCCAGAAAGGAGCATGTCATCTGCTACTGTTTGGTGAAAAGCATCCCTCTGTTCTAGAGGGAATTACAGCTTCCATCTGCTCCATAATATGAAAAACATGGGCAGGTCCCCATGTTGCAGAGCTGCCGTGTTACCAAGCTGCGTAACCTCCTGCAGATTCATGACTGTTGACATTTGATTTAAGGAAATCAGGCCGCCACTCTGCAATTACTTCATTAGGCCCACAAATAATCATACGAAGGGTGGTCTGAGATGTGAAAAGCCAGGCTGTTGGGACTCTGAAATAGATCCAATTCTTCACATTCTCTTTTGGCTTTGTTTAGATTAAGCACAGCATGTGTTTGAAGTTAAAAACTGCAGAGTTCCAGTGGGGAAATGTTTTTAATGTACATTCAAATAGGATGTATGGTATCCACATGGAAAGAGGTCTCCATGTCCTTCATCTTGTGCGTATAGTGCATGGTGGAAACCCAAGCATGTGTCTGCACAGACTTTGGGAGGGAGCAGATTCCAGCCAGTTCATTGGTGGGGTGTCAGGCTTGCTTTGCTGGAGGGGAGTGTTCAGCTTCACGCTGCTGTGCAGCGCATGTTGGGCATTGACACTCCAAGACTGCAAGCTTTGCGTACCTGTGAGACCCAGCCTGATGCTGTGTCAAAGCACTGGAGAAGATAACCAGTGCCTGGAGTGCAGTCTGTCCAATGAGACCAGCCCCTTTTGGCACTGAAAACCACTTTGTTGCACAGCATCTTTGGAGCTGGATGTGACTTCTCAAAGTCTATGATTCTACAGTGATGGAACAAGGGGGAACAGATTTAAGCTAAAACAGAGGAAATTTAGGTTAGATGTTAGGCAGAAATCCTTTACTCAGAGCATAGTTAGGCACTGGCACAGCTGCCCAGAGAAGCTGTGGTGCCCCATCTCTGGAGGCGCTCAAGGCCAGGTTGTATGAGACCCTGGGCAGCCTGAGCTGGTGGGGGGCAGCCCTGCCCATGGCAGGGGTTGGGGCTGGGTGGGCTTTGAGGTCCCCTCCAACCCCAGCCATTCTCTGATACTGTGATTCCATAAGTCCATGGGTAGTGACACCATCCAGCACTTGGCCTCCGTGGCTCCCATCTCTGTGAAGGTGCAATCCTGGGAAAGAGACCATGTATGTCTCTGTAAAAGCTGTGTGCAAGTGCCTTCTGTGCATCCACGTCCCTCACTGTAAGGGCTTGTAAATGGGATGTATTTATTTTGCCTCATGTGCCTCTCCTTCCCCACTGGCCATATTTGCTGTCTCCTCTGAGCAACCTTCCTTCCTGTCATTGCGTTGACTTGTCTCCACATAGGACTGAGTGCCCACACTGCTTCAAGATTGCAGCCTGGATGTTATTTTGGTTTAGGGTGATTTTCTGGCCAAGAAAGAAGACACTTGGAGTGAAGAGTTACGAAGAGCTGCTTCAAGCTCCATGTTCCCTCCATTCACATTTCTCCATCACTGTCACTTCCAAGTGCCCCCTCCACCTCTGTCAAGTTGCATGGCATGAGTCAGTTTTCTACTGTCCGGGGCTTTAAAACAAGAGCACTCCACAGCAAATAAAGGAATTTGTAATAATGAGGAAAGCTGCTGTTTGGCCTAATAACTGTACAATTAGTAATACTAAGACACAGATGAGAGCAAACCTCTTGTTTGGCTGTAATCTTTTGGCATATCGTATTTTAATTACAGACTGTTCAACCATCTGGAATATTAATAATCTCTTACTGTCACTCTTCTTGATTATTCTGTCCAAAGGGAGCACAGTCCATCTTTCTGTGTAGGTTTATTATTATTATTTTTTTTAACAGGCTACATTATTTTGAAATACACTTATTATTAATAAGTACTAAGTACTCCTTATGAGAGATTTTCCTTAAGTCAAACCCTAGTAACCTGAACTAAATGATTTGCTCTTAGTTCCGAAGCAAAAATAAATGATTTTTTTAAAATTACATTCAGCACCCATTCCTTTTTTCTAGCTTTGCTTTCACATTCTTTGCAGTTACTCGTTTCATTACTCTCAGATAGAGCCAACTGTAAACAGGTAATTTTTAGAAAATATGTCAATGAAGCAATTTCTCTAGCAATCTGAGAAGGAAGAATGATCATAATTTTTGGTTTTGTTAATTAAGCATTTGCTAAGAACTCAGTACCAAGAGGGGGATTGTGTAACTGGAGAGCGATTAGGAAAAGAAATGAAATAGGCTGAAATAAGATGAGAGACAGCAAGTGAAATCTTGTCTGTGAAACTAAACTGAGTCTGACTGTGTTTTTTCTATTACTGTTGTCAGATGGGTACTAATTCTATCTGAACGTTTAGCTGAAATTCATCACACTGCAGTGCACTCTGGAGAACACTGGTTGCAGAATCTAGAATCAAACTGAATGTATCTATATATCAGATGTGGGTTTACTTTTACAGAACAAAAATCAGGAC